>NC_061514.1:253948289-253990724 GCF_022539505.1 Lolium rigidum
AGAAAATAATCCTTCTATCCTCCTAGTCAAGATCTAGTGGAAGGGTATTTGGATTTGTTGGCTTTTCTTCTTCTGTGATGAGATTAGCATACCATTTGTATGCAAATCCGAGAGTGTTCCCCACCAAAAATTATTTGAACTAAACTGAGAAGATTAACTCGTCTGTAGCGAGAGTGGACTAACTTGTGGTGAAGTTGTTCCGATGGTGAATCTTGATCAGTCTGTTACTTGTGGTTGTTGGCATGTTCCTCTTCCCAGTTCTTGATCTACTTAAGTTGATCTTGCTTCCCTCTCGGAAGTCCTCCTCTTCCTTGCTGTTGTCTTGACCAGAACTATATCTATCTAAACATAATGGTTGTGTAATTTTTGGTGAAGAACTGTGGATGAACTGATGGTGTTCTTGGGTGGATATGGTGCGGTTTGTTGTGGAGAACTCTGTGAAGGGTTTCTAGTAGCACAGCTACGGCTGGTTTGCTTCTTTTATCTACTTGTTGTTGTTGTTGTGTGTTGACAGCACACCAGATTGCATGTGTGTGTGAGCTGCTTGCGACTAGCTACATGTGGGACCCTCCTGGTTCAAGTTTCCATGTGAAGATATTTCTATCTATGGATCAGCTCCGTTGGCTTGGTATTATCCTTAGTTGTACTTTATTTTTGACGTTGCCAAGTGTTAACTTGACCCTGCCCATGATGCATGAGCCTGAGGCCAAGATTTGTTGATAAGAACAAATACTACAGATTTGGCCTCTAGATTAACTACTCGATGATGAGTTCAGCATAGCAACACTATGCCAAAACCTGAGAGTAATCACTAACCAAAATCCCTTTTTTAGTTATTTTATTTTTGCAGGAATACAAGTTAAGAACAGAAGAAGAAGAAGATAAAAGATGAAGAAATAGTTAGGAATTACTTTAGGTTTTTTTTTTTTTTTATTTCCATTCTTTTGTAATATTCTTTTAATTCCTCAATCATGTAAAGACATTGTATAATTGTGTTAATATCAATAAAGAACTGTTTTGTTTTCTATATGATAACTTTATTACTGAATTGCTTGTCTTGTAAATATTGCATGACTATAAATGTATTCAAGTGTTAAGTATCTATTTTCGGGTTTATATTTTGTGTTGATTATATTATGTGGCATAAAGGTTTAGAATTCAAATTCCAATTGAACTTCTTATTTGAGTTTCTATCTTTCATATTTGAATTTGAATTCAAATCATCCCCCCCAAATCACATGCCTTCATAGAGGTCATGTCGAAATTTATCGCACTCGCGTCGATGACCTAAATCAATTTCACCGATGCAAGAGAAATCTCGATCTCTTTGTGTTTTAAATAAAAAAACGCGAAATTTTCCCGGATTTTCTATGCATGAATGCAATGCACACATCTATTTCCTCTATTTTGTAACCCCAATACCTGGGATATTACAGGGCAGAGCAACATCGAGCGTTTGATGAGATTAAAGATTATCTAACGAAGCCGCCCGTGTTGGTTCCGCCCCAGCAAGACAGGCCATTCTATATTTACCTGTCAGTAGCCGATACTTCTATCGCCTCAGTGGTAGTGCAAATCTATGATGGCATGGAAAGAGTTGCTTTCTACCTCAGCGGAAGGATGTTGGATGCAGAGACGAGGTACCCGGAGATCGAGAAGTTGTGCCTCTGCCTATTTTTTACCTGCACCAAGCTTCGCCACATCTTTCTGACGGCAGAAATCATCATCATCTGCAAATCAGACGTCATCAAGCACATGCTGTCGGCTCCTGTTTTGAAAGGCCGACTCGGTAAATGGATGTTTGCGTTATCGGAATTGGATCTCCGGTATCAACCTGCGAAAGCAGTCAAAGGGCAGGCCATGGCTGATCTAATCGCGGAACGGATCAACACTAATATAGCAGACACTTGTCTATACGTGCATGGGCCATGTTCTTCGATGGGTCGGTTTGCGATGATGGTTGCGGCATCGGCATCCTACTCGTGTCGCCCCGGGGGGCAACCTACACCTTCTCCATCAGGCTATCCACCCCTTGCACCAATAATGTTGCTGAGTATGAAGCAATACGTAAGGGGATGGAGTTGCTAATTGAAGCCGGGGCGGAAGCGGTGGAACTCTTTGGAGACTCAAAGTTGGTGATCTCCCAGCTCACGGACGAATACAAGTGTGAGAGCGAGTCGCTCTTCCCGTTATGGATGCATTGCCGCGAGTTGATGACACAGTTTAGGTACATAAACTTCAACTGGGTCCCGAGGTCACGCAGAATACGGAGGCGACCGATCTCGCACGGATGGCATCGAGCTATAAGGAGACAGTGGAAGGAGCCGATGTCCGGATACATTTTATGGAGCCGAGATGATTGGAGAGCCGATATCTTCAATTACTTGAAAGATCCGGCTCGGGGGCACCTAAACGGATAAGGTACAAGGCTATGAAGTATGTCCTTATTGGAGATGACATGTTCTACGGGACCTTGGAAGGGTTACTTCTCAAATGTTTGGGAACAGCCAGAGGCAAATCGGCTCTTACACGAGGTACATGAAGGCGCCTGTGGAACTCATCAATCGGCTCATAAGATGAAGTGGTTGATCATGCGATCAGGGTTTTATTGGCCCACCATGCTTGAGGACTGTTTCAATTACTACAAAGGGTGTCAAGCATGTCAGAGGTTTGGGAGCATTCAGATGGTACCCGCATCAGCAATGAACCCCATCATCAAGCCTTGGCCATTTCGAGGATGGGGCATGGACATGATCGGCAAAATCCATCCCGCGTCGAGCAAAGGCCACGAGTGGATCTTGGCCATCACAGATTATTTCACTAAATGGGTGGAGGCTGTCCCTATGAAGTCTGTGGCATCGAAGGACGTCATCAGTTTCGTGAAAGAACATGTCATCCACGGATTTGGGATTCCCCAGACCATCACGACCGATGGAGGTTCGGTTTTCGTTTCTCGCGAGTTTAGAGATTTCTGCGAGAGCATGGGAATTAAGTTGATCCGATCATCTCCATACTATGCTCAAGCAAATGGGCAGGCTGAAGCGTCCAACAAAAGCCTTATCAAGCTGATAAAGAGAAAGATCGACGAGTACCCTAGGCGTTGGCACGAGGTGTTGTCGGAGGCTTTATGGGCTTATCGCATGTCATGTCATGGAGCAGTGAAAACCTCGCCATACCATCTGGTCTATGGACAAGAAGCCGTGTTACCATGGGAGATCACGGCTGGGTCGAGACGTGTCACGTTTCAAAATAATTTGACAACTGAAGAGTATGCAGCCCCGATGAGTGATAGCGTTGAGGATGCGACGGAACTCGGGCTTTGGTCACTTGAGAAAATTAAGGAGAACAAGGCCAAGGTAGCTCGTGCATATAATAAGAAGGTGAAGCCAAAGGAGTTCCGGGTTGGTGATCTAGTATGGGAAGCTGTGCTTGCCGTTGGGGACTAAGGACAAGGCCTATGGCAAATGGTCTCCAAATTGGCACGGGCCGTACAGGGTTGACCAGGTCCTAAAGGGCAATGCATACATGCTCGAGCAATTGGATGGTGTGAAGTTCCCAGTAGCCGTCAATGGCCAGCATCTCAAGAAGTATTTCCCAAGCATGTGGGATGATGGGCAGTGAAATACGGGGGCCGATTTTAAATCGGCCAGTAAAAAAAAATCAAAATTTTCCAACTTGGAATATGGGGGCCGATGTATGGAATCGGCCGGTAAGAAAAATATATGTATGAAGCAACAGGATGCTACGTACAGCCGATGCACAGACATCGACTTGAGAACAAAACAGCCGATGCGCAGCCATCGACTTTAGGGGTACAAAGTATCATGATCAGATATCAAGTTACTGTCTGGATTTGAGGAATGTTTGCTTGAACCTGTCTAAGTTGGAAATTGAGTTTGATCTTATGGGCGTTTGATAGTGAAAGACCGATACGCTGCTATCGGTTCTTTGCGTGTTGACTTGCGTTGACAATCGGCAAAATTGGTATGAAGGCAGAATCGGCTGAGAAATATTTTCTTCATTAATAAAAGGGCTTTTACAGGGAAGAGCCGATTGCTCAAGGAAGAAAGAACAAAAGCCGATTGCTCAAGGAAGAAAGAACAAAAGCCGATTACTACTACTACTAGTAGTCCCTAATCTACGGGCCGTTGCTGCCCTCGTCGTCATCATCGCTGCCGCCGGCGCAGCTGCTGGCGGGCTCCTCGTCGCTGCTCCCGTAGCCCTGTACGGGAGCCTCGTCCTTCTCGTCATCGTCGTCGTCGTCGTCGTCCCACCAGGCGCGGAAGCGCTTTGCCGGCGGATATTCGTCGGAGGAGGTGTCGTCCTCCTCTTCCTCCTCCTCGTCGGAGGAGGTGAAGTCGTCCCAGGAGAAGCGGTCGTCCTCGCTCTCCGCCTCCTCCTCCCTATCGACGAGGAATTGGAGGTCGTCTTCTCCGTCGGTCAAGGACTTGTCATCCTCAGACCAGACGGAGGAATCATGGTCCTCCTTGTCCCACGTCGTTGGGGCGAGGATGTCGTGCGCCGTGATGTCTACGGGTGCTTCTACTCTTGTAGACAGTGTTGGGCCTCCAAGAGCAGAGGTTTGTAGAACAGCAGCAAGTTTCCCTTAAGTGGATCACCCAAGGTTTATCGAACTCAGGGAGGAAGAGGTCAAAGATATCCCTCTCATGCAACCCTGCAACCACAAAGCAAGAAGTCTCTTGTGTCCCCAACACACCTAATAGGTGCACTAGTTCGGCGAAGAGATAGTGAAATACAGGTGGTATGAATAAATATAAGCGATAGTAATAGCGCCGGAAAAGTGCTTGGCTGGCGTGTGGTTGATGGTGGTAATATTGCAGGAAGTACGAGATGCAGATAAAACAAGTAAACAAGCAGCGATAGCGATGTTTAGGAACAAGGCCTAGGGATCATACTTTCACTAGTGGACACTCTCAACATTGATCACATAACAGAATAAATAGATAGATGCTAGACTCTACACTCTCTTGTTGGATGATGAACACCACTAACTGTGTAGGATTACACGAACCCTCAATGCCGGAGTTAACAAGCTCCACAATATTCAATGTTCATATTTAAATAACCTTAGAGTGCATGACAGATCAACATAACCAAACCAAGTACTAACATAGCATGCACACTCTGTCACCTTCACACTACGAAAGGAGGCATAGATCACATCAATACCATCATAGCAATAGTTAACTTCATAATCTACAAGAGATCACAATCATAGCCTACGCCAAGTACTAACACGATGCACACACTGTCACCATTACACCGTGCAGGAGGAATAAAATACTTTAATAACATCACTAGAGTAGCACACAGATAAATTGTGATACAAAACACATTGCAATCATAAAGGGGTATAAATAAGCACTTCACTATGCCATTCATGACAGTGAATAAGTATTCTATGAAATATAGCCTAAGAGACTGATGTCTACGGGTGCTTCTATTCTTGTAGACAGTGTTGGGTCTCCAAGAGCAGAGGTTTGTAGAACAGCAGCAAGTTTCCCTTAAGTGGATCACCCAAGGTTTATCGAACTCAGGGAGGAAGAGGTCAAAGATATCCCTCTCATGCAACCCCGCAACCACAAAGCAAGAAGTCTCTTGTGTCCCCAACACACCTAATAGGTGCACTAGTTCGGCGAAGAGATAGTGAAATACGGGTGGTATGAATATATATGAGCAATGGCAATGGCACCGGAAAAGTGCTTTGCCCGGGACGAGTAAACAAGCGGTAGTAACGCAGCGGTAGTAATGCGAGTAAAACGAGTAAACAAGCAGCGATAGCAGTATTTAGGAACAAGGCCTAGGGATTACACTTTCACTAGTGGACACTCTCAACATTGATCACATAACAGGATAGATAAATGCATACTCTACACTCTCTTGTTAGATGATGAACACATTGCGTAGGATTACACGAACCCTCAATGCCGGAGTTAACAAGCTCCACAATTCAATGTTCATATTTAAATAACCTTAGAGTGCATGAAAGATCAACACGACTAAACCAAGTACTAACACAACATGCACACTTGTCACCTTCACACTATGTAGGAGGAATAGATCACATCAATACTATCATAGCAATAGTTAACTTCATAATCTACAAGAGATCATAATCATAGCCTACGCCAAGTACTAACACGGATGCACACACTCGTCACCATTACACCGTGCAGGAGGAATAAACTACTTTAATAACATCACTAGAGTAGCACATAGATAAATTGTGATACAAAACACATTGCAATCATAAAGGGATATAAATAAGCACTTCACTATGCCATTCATAACGGTGAATAAGTATTCCGTGAAATATGGCCTAAGAGACCCACACGGTGCACACATCTGTCACCTTTACACACGTGGGACAAGGAGTCTCCGGAGATCACATAAGTAAAACCCACTTGACTAGCATAATGACATCTAGATTACAAGCATCATCATATGAATCTCAATCATGTAAGGCAGCTCATGAGATTATTGTATTGAATAACATAGGAGAGAGATTAACCACATAGCTACCGGTACAGCCCCGAGCCTCGATGGAGAACTACTCCCTCCTCATGGGAGACAGCAGCGGTGATGAAGATGGCGGTGGTGTCGATGGAGGAGCCTTCCGGGGGCACTTCCCCGTCCCGGCGGCGTGCCGGAACGGAGACTCCCTGTCCCCCGGATCTTGGCTTCGCGATGGCGGCGGCTGCGGAAGGTTTCTCGTACCGTGGCTTTTTCGTCTCGAGGTTTTAGGTCCGGGACCTTTATATAGGCGAAGAGGCGGCGTCGGAAGGTCGAAGGGGCGACGACACCATAGGGCCGCGCGGCCGGGGGTGGGCCGCGCCACCCTATCATCGCAGGGGCCCCGTGGCCCCCTCCGGCGGCTCTCGGGTGTTCCGGATGCTTCCGGTGAAAATAGGAACCTGGCGTTGATTTCGTCCAATTCGGAGAATATTTCGTTACTAGGATTTCGAAACCAAAAACGGCGTAAAACGAGAGCGGCACTTCGGCATCTTGTTAATAGGTTAGTTCCAGAAAATGCACAAATATGACATAAAATGTGCATATAACATGTAGATATCATCAATAATGTGGCATGGAACATAAGAAATTATCGATACGTCGGAGACGTATCAGCATCCCTAAGCTTAGTTCTGCTCGTCCCGAGCGAGGTAAACGATAAACAAAGATAATTTACGGAGTGACATGCCATCATAAACTTGATCATATTGTAAACATATGTAATGAATGCAACGATCAAAACAATGGTAATGACATGAGTAAACAACTGAATCATAAAGCAATGACTTTTCATGAATAGCACTTTCAAGACAGGCATCAATAAGTCTTGCATAAGAGTTAACTCATAAAGCAATAAATTCTTAGTAAAAGCATTGAAGCAACACAAAGGAAGATATAAGTTTCAGCGGTTGCTTTCAACTTCAACATATATATCTCATGGATAATTGTCAACATAAAGCAATATAACAAGTGCAATAAGTAAACATGTAAGAATCAATGCACACAGTTGATACAAGTGTTTGCTTCTAAGATAGAAAGAATAGGCAAACTGACTCAACAATAAAGTAAAAGATAGGCCCTTCGCAGAGGGAAGCATTGATTACTATATTTGTGCTAGAGCTTTTCATTTTTAAAACAAGAAACAAGTTTGTCAACGGTAGTAATAAAGCATATGTATCATGTAAATCATATCTTACAAGTTGCAAGCCTCATGCATAGTATACTAATAGTGCCCGCACCTTGTCCTAATTAGCTTGGACTACCGGGATCATCGCAATACACATGTTTTAACCAAGTGTCACAAAGGGGTACCTCTATGCCGCCTGTACAAAGGTCTAAGGAGAAAGCTCGCATTTTGGATTTCTCGCTTTTGATTATTCTCAACTTAGACATCCATACCGGGACAACATAGACAACAGATAATGGACTCCTCTTTAATGCATAAGCATGTAGCAACATTTAGTGTTCTCATATGAGACTGAGGATATATGTCCAAAACTGAAACTTCCACCATGATTCATGGCTTTAGTTAGCGGCCCAATGTTCTTCTCTAACAATATGCATGCTCTAACCATTAAAGTGGTAGATCTCCCTTACTTCAGACAAGACGGACATGCATAGCAACTCACATGATATTCAACAAAGATTAGTTGATGGCGTCCCCAGAAAACATGGTTATCGCACAACAAGCAACTTAATAAGAGATAAAATGCATAAGTACATATTCAATACCACAATAGTTTTTAGGCTATTTGTCCCATGAGCTATATATTGCAAAGGTAAAGAATGGAAATTTTAAAGGTAGCACTTCAAGCAATTTACTTTGGAATGGCGGAGAAATACCATGTAGTAGGTAGGTATAGTGGACACAAATGGCATGGTTATTGGCTCAAGGATTTGGATGCACGAGAAGAATTCCTCTCAATACAAGGCTAGGCTAGCAAGGTTGTTTGAAGCAAACTCAAGTATAAAAGGTGCAGCAAAGCTCACATATGAACATATTGTAACTATTATAAGACTTTACATTGTCTCCTTGTTGTCAAACACCTCAACCAGAAAATATCTAGACTCTAGAGAACAATCATGCAAACCAAATTTTAACAAGCTCTATGTAGCTATTCATTAATGGGTACAAGGTACATGATGCAAGAGCTTAAACATGATCTATATGAGCACAACAATTGCCAAGTGTCAAATTATTCAAGACATTATACCAATTACCACATGTAGCATTTTCCGTTTCCAACCATATAACAATTAACGAAGCAGTTTCAACCTTCGCCATCAAAAATAAAAGCTAAGAACACATGTGTTCATATGAACCAGCGGAGCGTGTCTCTCTCCCACACAAGCATTTATTCAAACAAAAACAAAAATAAAAGCACACCGACGCTCCAAGTAAAGTACATAAGATGTGGCCGAATAAAAATATAGTTTCAAGAGAAGGAACCTGATAATTTGTCGATGAAGAAGGGGATGCCTTGGGCATCCCCAAGCTTAGACACTTGAGTCTTCTTGAAATATGCAGGGGTGAACCACCGGGGCATCCCCAAGCTTAGAGCTTTCACTCTCCTTGACCATGTTGTATCATCTCCCTCTCTTGATCCTTGAAAACTTCCTCCACACCAAACTTAGAACAACTCATTAGAGGGTTAGTGCACAATCAAAATATACATGTTCAGAGGTGACATAATCATTCTTAACACTTCTGGACATTGCACAAAGCTACTGAAAGTCAATGGAATCGAAATATCCATCGAACATAACAAAACTGGCAAAGCGAAATAAAAGGCAGAATCTGTCAAAAACAGAACAGTTCGTATTGACGAATTTTATTGGGGCACCATACTTGCTCAAATGAAAATGCTCAAATTTAATGAAAGTTGCGTACATATCTTAGGATCACTCACGTAAATTGGCTTAATTTTCTGAGTTACCTACAGAGAATTTAGCCCAGATTCGTGACAGCAAAGAAATCTGTTTCTCGCGCGAGTAATCCAAATCTAGTATGAACTTTACTATCAACGACTTTACTTGGCACAACAAAACACAAAACTAAGATAAGGAGAGGTTGCTACAGTAGTAAACAACTTCCAAGACACAAATATAAAACAAAGTACTGTAGCAAAATAACACATTGGTTATCTCCCAAGAAGTTTTTTTTTATAGCCATTAAGATGGGCTCAGCAGTTTTGATGATGCACTCGCAAGAAATAGTATTTGAAGCAAAAGAGAGCTTCAAGAGGCAAATTCAAAACACATTTAAGCCTAACATGCTTCCTATGCAGAGGAATCTTGTACACAAATGAATTCATGAAGAACAAAGTGACAAGCATAAAAGGATAAAACACGAGTAATTTCAAGATTCTCAACATAAAGAGGGGAAACTTAATATTATTGAAATGCATATAACCATATTTCCCTCTCTCATAATAACTTTCAGTAGCATCATTGATGAAATCCACAACATACCCATCACTTAAAACATTCTTATCATGGTTCATATGCATAGAAGTATCATTAAATTTGGCATAAGAAGAGTTATTCTCATTAATAGTAATTGGAGTAAGATTATTATCAAGAATTTGAACATGGTAAACAAATTGCATATTAAGGGAATTGTTTTTGGTAATCCAATCATGACTATGACAAGTTTCATAAGGATAGTTAGAACCTATATCATAGCATTCTTTATAATAATCATCGGAGATCGGGGCACAGGTGTCATCATAGGAAATAGAATAGTTATCTTTCACAGATCGGTTTATCCGTGTCCACACCATCATTGTTATTAGAAGGAGATGTATCAAGAACATAATGACCAGTAGCTAAAGGATTTTCAAACACCTCTTCCCCAAGCTTAGAGCTTTCTATATCATTATGGGAGGAAGCATGGATAGCACTGACACTATGGCAATTATTATCATCATCATAGAATTAGTTTCCCAGAGATTTGCAATATCAAAAGTAGTGTGCTCATTTAAATCATGATTGCTAATGTATGTAAAGGGCATAGGAAGATCATCGTATTCAGATTCATTGTCACAATAATCATTCGGAGCAACATACTTACGGTTACCTAGCGTTATCTCATTCACGCGGGGATACACCGTTACCTCTTTCTTTTTATTCTCCTTCTTCTTCTTCTTCTTCGTTCCCTTTTTCTTCTTCTTCTTCTTCTCTTCCTTCTCCTCGTTCCCTTCTTTAGGAGGAAGAGGCTTGAAGGGTGGCTTGTCCGCATAACCTGATTTACTTTCAGAAACAATAGAAGAAACTTGGGAGGATCCCTCCTTTTCATTAATTAGTTGAAAACACACAGCGGTCCTATCATAGTTTGGCAAGGTGTCATCTTCTAAAATATTTTGTATGTAAGTATTTGTATGGCTATTATCAATGCAATAAGAAAAACACCCATGCATGACATCATCAATATCAAGATCACTCATATGTAACAAAGAGATTTTTCTCGACAGTTCTTCACACCCCAAAAATAAAATAAGTTCATCATGCTTGATTAGGAGTAATTTCATCATCACAATACAAATTTGCAGCACTCATTGGGTTCAAATTATCATTGGAGGAGCATTGAAAATTAAAATGACCCACTTCATGGCAAACTTCACAAATAAAAGGATAGAGGGCACAAACTTTTTTACCAAGATCATCTAGAGCCCTAAACCACTTTCTAGTTTTTTCATTAGCATGATGGATACAATATTCATCTTTGATTTGGTTAATTCCACAAGGTCTATGTATTCCACAAAAATTAACATGCTTATAGGAAATAGCATTCTTAGGAGTTTGAGCATGCTTATTGCAATAATTAACAACAATCTCATTCTTTATGCAAGCCTCTTTAAAAGGTTCATGATACTTATCAAAATTCTTTTTAGGCAATTCAAAATGAGAAGCAAAGGCTTTATAAAGATTTGCAGCAACTTGAGAGTCAAGACCATAAGTAGCACTCATATTTCGAAATTTATCGGTATCCATAAAAGCTTCAATGCATTCATAATCATAATTTATACCGACTCTTTACCTTTGTCGTTCTCCCATCCTTCAGCGTTGTCCTCAATCCGATCAAGAAGATCCCACCTAGCTTCAACCTCCTTGCTTGCGAAAGATCCCTCCGAACGAGCATCCGAGATAGTCCTTGTGTTGTCCTGAAAGCCTCGCATAAAAATTGTTAACAATAACATTACGGGGAGCTCATGAATTGGACATTTGAGCATTAGTGACTTCAATCTCCCCCACGCTTGAGAAATACTCTCTCCATCACGAGGATAAAAGTTATAAATGTAATTCCTATCAATATGCACTTCATGAGGAGGATAAAATTTAGAATAAAAGAGAGGTACAATTTCCTCCCAACCAAGAGAATGACTATTCTTCAACAATTTATACCAATGCGCCGCTTTACCGATCAGCGAAAAAGAGAATAGCTTCTTCCTCACTTCATCCATAGAGATACCGCACACTTGAATAACCCGCATAATTCATGCAAAAACAGTAAATGATCTCCAGGATGGACAATTCCATCCCCTTCATAGCGGTTATCAATAACACGTTCAATAATTTTCATGGTTATCTTGAAAGCAGTACTTGCAGTAGGTGGATTTAAAATATCACAAGCATCATTAGAGTTATCGCATATGGGAGATAAAGCATTATCAGAACAAATTTTCTCCCCTAAGGATGGGAAGCTAAAAAGATCACGAAACTAGCTTCCCCAAGCTTAGACTTATCCATAGCATTAGTAGTGATTGCGTTCATACTAATAACATTGCTACTAGCATGCAATTGAGGCTCCATAGGTTCTTTAATTTTCGCATCACACAATTCATGTCTTAACTTAGGAAATAAATTAAAAAGCTCATAGTTGTATTCCATTATGCCTTACTAGTGTAAACAAGAAACAAAAAGATGCAATTGCAGGATCTAAAGGAAATAGCTTCAAGTACTTACAACGGCGAAAATAGCTTAGTAGCCGAGATCCGGAGTGTGAGTACCTTTTACCTTTCCTCCCGGCAACGGCGCCGGAAAATAGCTTGATGTCTACGGGTGCTTCTATTCTTGTAGACGGTGTTGGGTCTCCAAGAGCAGAGGTTTGTAGAACAGCAGCAAGTTTCCCTTAAGTGGATCACCCAAGGTTTATCGAACTCGGGGAGGAAGAGGTCAAAGATATCCCTCTCATGCAACCCCGCAACCACAAAGCAAGAAGTCTCTTGTGTCCCCAACACACCTAATAGGTGCACTAGTTCGGCGAAGAGATAGTGAAATACAGGTGGTATGAATATATATGAGCAATGGCAATGGCACCGGAAAAGTGCTTTGCCCGGGACGAGTAAACAAGCAGTAGTAACGCAGCAGTAGTAATGCAAGTAAAACAAGAAACAAGCAGCGATAGCGTATTTAGGAACAAGGCCTAGGGATTACACTTTCACTAGTGGACACTCTCAACATTGATCACATAACAGAATAGATAAATGCATACTCTACACTCTCTTGTTGGATGATGAACACATTGCGTAGGATTACACGAACCCTCAATGCCGGAGTTAACAAGCTCCACAATTCAATGTTCATATTTAAATAACCTTAGAGTGCATGAAAGATCAACACGACTAAACCAAGTACTAACACAGCATGCACACTGTCACCTTCACACTATGTAGGAGGAATAGATCACATCAATACTATCATAGCAATAGTTAACTTCATAATCTACAAGAGATCATAATCATAGCCTACGCCAAGTACTAACACGGATGCACACACTGTCACCATTACACCGTGCAGGAGGAATAAACTACTTTAATAACATCACTAGAGTAGCACATAGATAAATTGTGATACAAAACACATTGCAATCATAAAGGGATATAAATAAGCACTTCACTATGCCATTCATAACAGTGAATAAGTATTCTGTGAAATATAGCCTAAGAGACCCACACGGTGCACACACTCTGTCACCTTTACACACGTGGGACAAGGAGTCTCCGGAGATCACATAAGTAAAACCCACTTGACTAGCATAATGACATCTAGATTACAAGCATCATCATATGAATCTCAATCATGTAAGGCAGCTCATGAGATTATTGTATTGAATAACATAGGAGAGAGATTAACCACATAGCTACCGGTACAGCCCCGAGCCTCGGTGGAGAACTACTCCCTCCTCATGGGAGACAGCAGCGGTGATGAAGATGGCGGTGGTGTCGATGGAGGAGCCTTCCGGGGCACTTCCCCGTCCGGCGGCGTGCCGGAACGAGAGACTCCTGTCCCCCGGATCTTGGCTTCGCGATGGCGGCGGCTCCGGAAGGTTTCTCGTACCGTGGCTTTTTCGTCTCGAGGTTTTAGGTCCGGGACCTTTATATAGGCGAAGAGGCGGCGTCGGAAGGTCGAAGCGGCGACGACACCATAGGGCCGCGCGGCCGGGGGGTGGGCCGCGCCACCCTATCATCCAGGGGCCCTGTGGCCCCCTCCGGCGGCTCTCGGGTGTTCTGGATGCTTCCGGTGAAAATAGGAACACGGGCGTTGATTTCGTCCAATTCAGAGAATATTTCGTTACTAGGATTTCTGAAACCAAAAACAGCAGAAAACAGGAACTGGCACTTCGGCATCTTGTTAATAGGTTAGTTCCAGAAAATGCACAAATATGACATAAAATGTGCATATAACATGTAGATATCATCAATAATGTGGCATGGAACATAAGAAATTATCGATACGTCGGAGACGTATCAGAGACCCACACGGTGCACACACTGTCACCTTTACACACCTGGGACAAGGAGTCTCCGGAGATCACATAAGTAAAACCCACTTGACTAGCATAATAACATCTAGATTACAAGCATCATCATATGAATCTCAATCATGTAAGGCAGCTCATGAGATTATTGTATTGAAGTACATAGGAGAGAGATGAACCACATAGCTACCGGTACAGCCCCGAGCCTCGATGGAGAACTACTCCCTCCTCATGGGAGACAGCAGCGTTGATGGAGATGGCGGTGGTGTCGATGGAGGAGCCTTCCGGGGCACTTCCCCGTCCGGCGGCGTGCGGGAACGGAGACTCCTGTCCCCCGGATCTTGGCTTCGCGATGGCGGCGGCTCCGGAAGGTTTCTCGTACCGTGGCTTTTTCGTATCGAAGTTTTAGGTCGGGGACCTTTTTATAGGCGAAGAGGCGGAGTCGGAGAGGCGACGAGGCGGTGACACACTAGGGGGCGCCCCCTAGGCCGCGCCGCCCTGTCATCCAGGGGCCCGGTGGCCCCCCTCCGGCGACTCTCGGGTGTTCTGGAAGCTTCGTGGAAAAATAGGATGCTTGGGCCTTGATTTCGTCCGATTCCGAGAATATTTCCTTACTAGGATTTCTGGAACCAAAAACAGCAGAAAACAGGAACTGGCCCTTCGGCATCTCGTCAATAGGTGAGTTCCGGAAAACGCATAATAATGACATAAAGTATGCATAAAACATGTAGATATCATCAATAATGTGGCATGGAACATAAGAAATTATCGATACGTCGGAGACGTATCGGCATCCCCAAGCTTAGTTTACTGCTCGTCCCGAGCGAGTAAACGATAACAAAGATAATTTCTGGAGTGACATGCCATCATAACCTTGATCATACTATTGTAAGCATATGTAATGAATGCAGCGATCAAAACAATGGTAATGACATGAGTAAACAAATGAATCATAAAGCAAAGACTTTTCATGAATAGTACTTAAAGACAAGCATCAATAAGTCTTGCATAAGAGTTAACTCATAAAGCAATAAATCAAAGTAAAGGTATTGAAGCAACACAAAGGAAGATTAAGTTTCAGCGGTTGCTTTCAACTTGTAACATGTATATCTCATGGATAATTGTCAACATAGAGTAATATAACAAGTGCAATATGCAAGTATGTAGGAATCAATGCACAGTTCACACAAGTGTTTGCTTCTTGAGGTGGAGAGAGATAGGTGAACTGACTCAACATAAAAGTAAAGAAAGGTCCTTCAAAGAGGAAAGCATCGATTGCTATATTTGTGCTAGAGCTTTTATTTTGAAAACAAGAAACAATTTTGTCAACGGTAGTAATAAAGCATATGTATCATGTAAATTATATCTTACAAGTTGCAAGCCTCATGCATAGTATACTAATAGTGCCCGCACCTTGTCCTAATTAGCTTGGACTACCGGGATCATCGCAATACACATGTTTTAACCAAGTGTCACAAAGGGGTACCTCCATGCCGCCTGTACAAAGGTCTAAGGAGAAAGCTCGCATTTTGGATTTCTCGCTTTTGATTATTCTCAACTTAGACATCCATACCGGGACAACATGGACAACAGATAATGGACTCCTCTTTAATACATAAGCATGTAGCAACAATTATTGTTCTCATTGAGATTGAGGATATATGTCCAAAACTGAAACTTCCACCATGATTCATGGCTTTAGTTAGCGGCCCAATGTTCTTCTCTAACAATATGCATGCTCTAACCATTAAAGTGGTAGATCTCTCTTACTTCAGACAAGACGGACATGCGTAGCAACTCACATGATATTCAACAAAGAGTAGTTGATGGCGTCCCCAGGAACATGGTTATCGCACAACAAGCAACTTAATAAGAGATAAAGTGCATAAGTACATATTCAATACCACAATAGTTTTTAAGCTATTTGTCCCATGAGCTATATATTGCGAAGGTAAAGAATGGAAATTTTAAAGGTAGCACTCAAGCAATTTACTTTGGAATGGCGGAGAAATACCATGTAGTAGGTAGGTATGGTGGACACAAATGGCATAGTGGTTGGCTCAAGGATTTTGGATGCATGAGAAGTATTCCCTCTCGATACAAGGTTTAGGCTAGCAAGGTTATTTAAAACAAACACAAGGATGAACCGGTGCAGCAAAACTCACATAAAAGACATATTGTAAACATTATAAGACTCTACACCGTCTTCCTTGTTGTTCAAAACTCAATTCTAGAAATTATCTAGACTTTAGAGAGACCAAATATGCAAACCAAATTTAGCAAGCTCTAGGTGTTTCTTCATTAATGGGTGCAAAGTATATGATGCAAGAGCTTAAACATGAGCACAACAATTGCCAAGTATCATATTATTCAAGACATTTTAGAATTACTACATGTAGCATTTCCCGATTCCAACCATATAACAATTTAACGAAGAAGATTCAACCTTCGCCATGAATACTATGAGTAAAGCCTAAGGACATACTTGTCCATATGCAACAACGGAGCGTGTCTCTCTCCCACACAATGAATGCTAGGATCCATTTTATTCAAACAAAACAAAAACAAAAACAAACCGACGCTCCAAGCAAAGTACATAAGATGTGACGGAATAAAAATATAGTTTCAGGGGAGGAACCTGATAATGTTGTCGATGAAGAAGGGGATGCCTTGGGCATCCCCAAGCTTACACGCTTGAGTCTTCTTAAAATATGCAGGGGTGAACCACCGGGGCATCCCCAAGCTTAGACTTTTCACTCTTCTTGATCATAGTATATCATCCTCCTCTCTTGACCCTTGAAAACTTCCTCCACACCAAACTCGAAACAAACTCATTAGAGGGTTAGTGCATAATCAAATATTCACATGTTCAGAGGTGACACAATCATTCTTAACACTTCTGGACATTGCTCAAAGCTACTGGAAGGTAATGGAACAAAGAAATCCATCCAACACAGAAAAGGAGGCAATGCGAAATAAAAGGCAGAATCTGTCAAAACAGAACAGTCCGTAAAGACGAATTTTAAAGAGGCACCAGACTTGCTCAAATGAAAATGCTCAAATTGAATGAAAGTTGCGTACATATCCTAGGATCACTAACGTAAATTGGCATAATTTTCTGAGTTACCTACAGAGAATTTTTCCCAAATTCGTGACAGCAAAGAAATCTGTTTCTGCGCAGTAATCCAAATCTAGTATGAACCTTACTATCAAAGACTTTACTTGGCACAACAATGCAACAAAACTAAGATAAGGAGAGGTTGCTACAGTAGTAACAACTTCCAAGACACAAATATAAAATAGAGGTACTGTAGCAAAATAAACACATGGGTTATCTCCCAAGAAGTTCTTTCTTTATAGCCATTAAGATGGGCTCAGCAGTTTTAATGATGCACTCGCAAGAGATAATAGTTGAAGCAAAAGAGAGCATCAAGAGGTAAATTCAAAACAAATTTAAGTCTAACATGCTTCCTATGCATAGGAGTCTTGTAAATAAACAAGTTCATGAAGAGCAAAGTAACAAGCATAGGAAGATAGAACAAGTGTAGCTTCAAAAATTTCAGCACATAGAGAGGCATTTTAGTAACATGAAAATTTCTACAACCATATTTTCCTCTCTCATAATAATATCCAGTAGCATCATGAGCAAACTCAACAATATAACTATCACATAAAGCATTCTTATCATGAGTCTCATGCATAAAATTATTATTACTCCCAACATAAGCATAGTAATTTTTATTGGTAATAGTGGGAGCAAATTCAACAAAGTAGTTATCATTATTATTCTCATCATCAAATATAGGAGGCATATTGTAATCATAATCAAATTTATCCTCCATAACAGGCGGTACTAAAAGACTACTATCATTATAATCATCATAAATAGGAGGCAAAGTATCATCAAAGTAAATTTTCTCCTCAATGCTTGGGGGACTAAAAATATCATGCTCATCAAAGCCAGCTTCCCCAAGCTTAGAATTTTCCATATCATTAGCAACAATGGTGTTCAAAGCGTTCATACTAATATGTTCCATGGGTTTTTTAATTTTCGCATCAAACCATCCATGTCTTAAATCAGGAAATAGAATAAGAAGCTCATTGTTGTCCATTATGCCAAACTAGTGTAAACAAGAAACAAAAAGATGACAATCAGGTGCGTCGCTCTACTCGCCAGCACAATGATGGACTTCTGTATGCACTGCCAAACTCTACTCGTCGTCGTTCCTCGTCAGTTCCCAGGGCTGCTCCACCGGCCACTCTTCAAATTGCTGAGATGCAGCGTATGGGTGTTGAAGACTGCCTCATCGACCCATCTGAGCTTACTGAAGAACGTCTTTTGTGTGATCGTCGGGCAGGATAGATGCTTCATCGGTTTTATCTGAATTGGTGTTCCACTACTGGAATTTTGGTTTTCAGTACTATTCTTTTGTCCTATGCCTCGTGCATTCAGAACTTCACGTACTAATCGTACTTGGTGTGTTTTAAACTGGAATATTCGCGGTGTGAATTCCTCTGATAAGTGGCCGCATGTGTATAATAAGATTGAAGAAAGTACAGCAGCTATTGTGTGCTTGCAAGAGACCAAGAAGGAGGATATTGACATGGCCTTCGTCAAAAGCATTGCCCCATGTCGCTTTGATCAATTTGCTTTTGTCCCTGCTGATGGTGCCTCGGGTGGTTTGCTTGTCCTATGGGCCAGCAATCTATTTACTGGTCAGGTGATTATGAGTGAATGTTTTGGTCTGGTGATACACTTCCAATCCACTCTTTCATCTGATAATTTTACTTTGGTCAACATATATGGCCCCTGTGAAGGAATTGCTAGAGAAAATTTTATTGCGTGGTTGTTTCACTTGGATATCCCAGACGATGAGTTGTGGTTGTTAGTGGGTGACTTCAACTTCTACAGATATTCTGATAATCGTAACAGGTCTGGGGCAAACATTTCTGACATGGCAACCTTTAATGAAGTGATTAGTTACTTGGGTTTGATTGAACTCCCAATTAAGGGTAGGTCATTCACTTGGAGTAACATGCAAGTGGATCCTCTTCTAGAGCAAATTGACTGGTTTTTTACCTCACCAGCTTGGACGATTACTTACCCAAACACGTTGGTGAACCCTCTTGCCAGACCAACTTCTGATCATGTACCATGTGTTATTGCTGTGGGCACTCTAATTCCCAAGGCTCAAGTCTTTCGTTTCGAGAACCATTGGGTTAGGATGCCAGGGTTTATGGATGAGGTTAGTAAACTCTGGGAGATCACCTGTCCAGGTGATAGTGCAAAATCCTTGTCGGCAAAATTCAAACTCCTCCGTAAAGGACTGAAAAAGTGGAGCACCAGTATCTCTGTCATCAACAAAGTCATTGATAATTGCAATAATATTATTCTGATGCTTGATGGGATGGAAGAGTTGAGGCCACTTCATACCTCTGAATGGAATTTTAGATCGATTGTGAAAGCCAGATTGGAACACCTGTTGATTTGTAAAAGAGATTATTGGAAGAAGCGATGTACAGTTCGTTGGGCAAAGTTTGGCAGCGAGAACACTTCATATTTTCATTCTATGGCTACTATTCGCTATCGGAAAAATACTATCTCTTCTTTAACTCGCGAGGATGGGTCAGTAGCAGTGGATCATCATGAAAAGGCTGGTATCCTATGGCAAGCGTTTAGGGACCGTTTGGGTTTCTCCACTCCCATTGACAACAATTTTAACTTCGCAGATTATATTCAGCCCATGGATAACTTGGATGCCCTCTCTGCTCCTTTTACTCGCGAGGAAATTGATGCTATTGTTGCTGAACTACCCACAGAAAAAGCTCCTGGCCCAGATGGTTTTACAGGCTTATTTATTAAAGTTTGTTGGCCTATTATTAAATACGACTTCTATAGGTTGTGTGATGAGTTCTGGGATGGAACGGTAAACCTGCAAAGTATAAATGATGCCTTCATCACGCTTATTCCAAAGATCAACTCTCCCGCAGGGCCAAATGACTACAGACCCATCTCGCTATTGAACATCAGCCTAAAAATTCTTACAAAACTTTTGGCCAATCGTATGCAGCAGAAAATTCTTCAGCTTGTTCACGTCAATCAATACGGCTTTTTGAAGTCCAGAACGATACAGGATTGTGTTGCGTGGGCATACGAATACATCCATCAGTGCAAGCAATCTAAGCAAGAAGTGGTGATACTGAAACTTGATTTTACAAAAGCATTTGATACAATTGAACACCAAGCAATTCTTAATATATTAAGATGTTGGGGTTTTGATGATAGATGGATTGGATGGGTTCATGCTATTTTTTCATCAGGTTTCTCCTCGGTGCTTTTGAACGGTGTTCCTGGGAAAAAATTCCCGTGTCGTCGTGGGGTGCGACAAGGAGATCCCTTCTCCCCTATCTTGTTCGTGGCTGGAGCTGACCTTCTTCAAACAATGGTAAATCGTCTAGCTGATGCTGGGATACTGCTTCCTCCGTTGCCAATTCCTGGAGCTGACTTTCCAATTGTACAATACGCTGACGACACTTTAATAGTTCTGCAAGCTTCTCCACTTCAGCTCCTGGCTCTTAAAGATCTTCTTCAAGTTTTTGCTGCAGCTACGGGTCTGAGAGTCAATTACTCGAAATCTTGCTTAATGCCAGTCAACGTTGATGTTTATCAGCTGCATATGCTAGCAAATACCTTTGGCTGCAAGGTGGGCACTCTTCCCTTTGCTTATTTGGGGCTACCACTTGGAACTACTAGACCTTCGGTCCAAGATCTCACTCCAATTGTTGATCAAATTGAACGAAGGCTGAACGCTAGTGCCAGGTTCTTGGATTATGGTGGTAGATTGCAGCTGGTGAACTCTGTCTTGTCTTCACTGCCTAATCACTATTTGTCCTCGCTCAAAGTTCATAAGTCTATAATCAACATTGCAGACCGCTCTAGGAGACATTGCTTGTGGGCCAAAGAGGAGGGCTCATCCTCAGGTAACTCGCTGGCAGCCTGGTCTTTGGTTTGTAGACCTAAACAGAAAGGAGGTCTAGGAATTATGAATTTCGAGATTCAGAACCAAGCCTTGCTTCTCAAACAGCTGCATAAATTTTACTGTCAGGCTGATACACCATGGGTAAAATTAGTTTGGTCGTTGTATTCTCCTGATGTGCCCCCTCATGCCCAGACCAGACGTGGCTCATTCTGGTGGCGTGACGTCTTCAGTTTGGTTAACACATATCGAAGCATAACTTCATCCCAAATTAGTGATGGTCGTTCCACCCTATTTTGGAAAGATTTTTGGCAATCTGATGAGCTCTTGTGTGATCGATTCCCTCACCTTTTTTCCTATGCCATGAATGAAGATATTTCAGTGGGTAAATTTTCAAGCTCTGACAACACTTTGGAATTATTTGCACTTCCTCTCTCAGTTCAAGCGTTTGATGAACTCTCCGCGCTACAGACGTTAACTAATAACCTGGTGATCGTTCCTGACTCAGTTGATACAAGGCTTTTTAGTTGGGGGACTGCTCAATACACTTCTGCCAGGTATTATAAGTTTATCTTTGGTGCTTACCCAGAAGACAAAACTTTGAAAAGTATTTGGAAGTCTAAGTGCTTACCAAAATTACGTGTGTTTGCTTGGTTGCTTATGATGGACCGTTTGAACACCAAGGATCTGATGATGAGAAAAAATTGGCAAGTAGATGGAGGCACGGGCTGTGTATTGTGCAACACTCTTGAATTGGAAACTAGGGATCACCTGTTCTTTGGTTGTCCCTACGCTGCTGCTTGTTGGGCCAGGCTTCACATCCAATGGGACTGTTCTCTCCCATTTTCATCCAGGTTTCTTAGGGCTCGCAACTTGTTCAAAGGCCCCTGCTTCATGGAAGTTTTTGTCTGCGCAGCTTGGAACATTTGGAAGGATAGAAATGATTTGATCTTCAAAGCTATTGATTCTTCTTTGGCAAGATGGTGTGTTAGGTTCAAAAATGACCTACACCTTCACACCTTTCGAGTTAAACCGAGCCTAGTGCAGCCTCTCTCCGATTTTGTTTTGACATGCTTCGACTAGTCATGTTTTTAGGCCTTATTTTTCACTTCCTTCCTCCCTAGAAAGTGCAACTCTCTTGTACTGTTCCTTGTTTATATATATCAATGAAAAATATACCGTAGGGGCTTCCCCTACGGTTTCACCGTCAAAAAAAAAAAGAAACAAAAAGATGCAATTGCAGGATCTAAAGGAAATAGCTTCGAGCACACACACAACGGCGCCAGAAAAGTACTTTACCTGGGACCGGAGTATGAGTGCCTTTTACCTTTCCTCCCCGGCAACGAGCGCCGGAAAAGTGCTTGATGTCTACGGGTGCTTCTATTCTTGTAGACGGTGTTGGGCCTCCAAGAGCAGAGGTTTGTAGAACAACAGCAAGTTTCCCTTAAGTGGATCACCCAAGGTTTATCGAACTCAGGGAGGAAGAGGTCAAAGATATCCCTCTCATGCAACCCTGCAACCACAAAGCAAGAAGTCTCTTGTGTCCCCAACACACCTAATAGGTGCACTAGTTCGGCGAAGAGATAGTGAAATACAGGTGGTATGAATAAATATAAGCAGTAGTAATAGCGCCAGAAAAGTGCTTGCTGGCGTGTGGTTTATGGTGGTAATATTGCAGGAAGTACAGATGCAGTAAAACAGTAAACAAGCAGCGATAGCAGTATTTAGGAACAAGACCTAGGGATCATACTTTCACTAGTGGACACTCTCAACATTGATCACATAACAGAATAAATAGATAGATGCTAGACTCTACACTCTCTTGTTGGATGATGAACACCACTAACTGTGTAGGATTACACGAACCCTCAATGCCGGAGTTAACAAGCTCCACAATATTCAATGTTCATATTTAAATAACCTTAGAGTGCATGATAGATCAACATAACCAAACCAAGTACTAACATAGCATGCACACTCGTCACCTTCACACTACGAAAGGAGGCATAGATCACATCAATACCATCATAGCAATAGTTAACTTCATAATCTACAAGAGATCACAATCATAGCCTACGCCAAGTACTAACACGATGCACACACCGTCACCATTACACCGTGCAGGGAGGAATAAACTACTTTAATAACATCACTAGAGTAGCACACAGATAAATTGTGATACAAAACACATTGCAATCATAAAGGGATATAAATAAGCACTTCACTATGCCATTCATGACAGTGAATAAGTATTCTGTGAAATATAGCCTAAGAGACCCACACGGCGCACACACTGTCACCTTTACACACGTGGGACAAGGAGTCTCCGGAGATCACATAAGTAAAACCCACTTGACTAGCATAATGACATCTAGATTACAAGCATCATCATATGAATCTCAATCATGTAAGGCAGCTCATGAGATTATTGTATTGAAGTACATAGGAGAGAGATGAACCACATAGCTACCGGTACATCCCCGAGCCTCGATGGAGAACTACTCCCTCCTCATGGGAGACGAGCGGCGTTGATGGAGATGGCGGTGGTGTCGATGGAGGAGCCTTCCGGGGCACTTCCTCGTCCTGGCGGCGTGCCGGAACAGAGACTCTGTCCCCGCATCTTGGCTTCGCGATGGCGGCGGCTCTGGAAGGTTTCTCGTACCGTGGCTTTTTCGTATCGAAGTTTTATGTCAGGGACCTTTTTATAGGCGAAGAGGCGGAGTCGGAGAGGCGACGAGGGGGTGACACACTAGGGGGGCGCGCCCCCCCCCCTAGGCCGCGCCGCCCTGTCATCTGGGGGCCCAGTGGCCCCCCTCTGGCGACTCTCGGGTGTTCTGGAAGCTTCGTGGAAAAATAGGATGCTGGGCCTTGATTTCGTCCGATTCCGAGAATATTTTCTTACTAGGATTTCGGAACCAAAAACGACAGAAAACGAGAACTGGCCCTTCGGCATCTCGTCAATAGGTTAGTTCCGGAAAACGCATACTAATGACATAAAGTATGCATAAAACATGTAGATATCATCAATAATGTGGCATGGAACATAAGAAATTATGGATACGTCGGAGACGTATCACGCCGCCAACGAACCCCACTCTGGCGTCAGCTCACGAGAGGGAGACGATACGTAGGAGAGACCTGATGTGGCCGAGGAGGAGGAGGAGGAAGAAGACATGGCTACAGAGGAAGGGGGTTTTTTGCCGATGGTTGGTACGGAGCAAGAGGAGGAAGAGGAGAACTGCTCGACGCGGTTAAATAATGGGATATAGGGAGAGTTAATGTTACAGCAGTTTCCGAGGAAGTGGTGCCAAAGAACTGTCAAATCGTGCAGAGAAGGTGAGAAGGCAAGGCATCATGATGAAGGATACTGCGGCGGTTCTGCTCTACCACGACGTGACCCTACGAAGAAAAAACAGAGTGGTTTTGAAATTATCATTGCCAAAACCAGGGGGGCATGTGTTATCACCAGAATTTGACCAAGTCTGGAGATGGGCCGTGATTAAATGGGCTTAGAAGATTTACATGGAAGATATTCCCGAACCGGCCTTGTACAAGAAGTTTGGGCAAGATTGCCCGTGTATCTGTAAATATAGTAGGATACGTGTCGGTTAGAATTAAGAGATAGAGTTTAGCTCGTACACGGTTGGGTTTTTTCCCAAGTTAGGGAGTCTACGGACTATAAATATGTATCTAGGGTTATTGAGAAGGAGGACGATCACGTTCACAACAAATCAATCTAGGCGCATCGCCACCCCTTGTTTCGAGGGTTTCTCCCGGGTAAGCAACATGCTGCCTAGATCGCATCTTGCGATCTAGGCGATATCGCTTATTCGTTTTTGGTGTTGCTCGTGCTGAAGCCTTTTTGATGGCGAGCAACACCCTTATCTTAGGTGTTTTGGGGTTGATCACAATGCTTTCACGATGCATTTGTTTAGCTACGCTTCCCCTCGATATCTAGCTGCTCTTACACCTATTTTAGGTGTAAGGGCAGCACCTTGCTTGTTCGTTATTTAGTAGATCTAATCCGTTATAGTTGCTCCTTGTTCTTCAAGGATTGGTTTGATATCCGTATGGTTAGGCCTTATAAACGGGTTGAAGGATCCGGTAGTGCGTAAGGTGTGGTTTACTAAGCTCTAGAGGGATTGTTCCGGGGATCAACTTCACGTTGGTTTTTAGGCCTCTTTAGGGTTGGTTTTCCATCATCTTACGTACCTGCTAGGCTCAATTACGCATAGGATGTTCCGATTATACGGTGAAAACCCTAGACTATCGTAGATTAGCTTAGCTTGATACTGATAAAGCATGATCCCCATGTCCTTATAAATCTAACATGAACCATGGGGCAATCGGCTCTTTGAGCCGATCCACAGAACAACTTAAGAGCCGATTGGGGCTCGTATTTAATGTTTACGTGTTTGCCATGCAGGAAACTAGTCGAAGCAATCCATCACCTTCCTGACCAGGTATAGGTCAGGTGGCACGCCCTCGTAAGCACCAGGACGCGTGTGCCAGAAGGCATTGCGGGCCGTCGCCCGAGGGACCAGGGTCAGCCGCAATCCTGGGAGCCTCCCGGCTCTACTGTGTTGCCCGTCGTTGCTCGCCGGTGGGTTTCTGACCGCAACAGTTTATGCTTATGAAAGATAATCAGTCATGTTCAATGTTACGACTCAGTATGGTTATCGACATATATATACTCTTACTGTGTTCCCACAACTCTGCTTGTATTGGCATGGGTTTCATTCGACCCAAATATTCGAGCAAGCCCAAAATCTGATATCTTCGGGTTCATATTTTCATCCAATAGAATGTTGCTTGCTTTTAAATCCCTATGTATAACCCGCAAACGTGAGTGTTTGTGGAGGTACAGTAGTCCTTGAGCTACTCCTTCAGACTAGTCACAATGGGAAGTATCATACACTAATATCAAGCACATGATGCTAGTTTATGATACTAACCCCACAATGCATAGTATCATAAGATAGTATCATAGTATCATCATATTTAATGTTTTGTAGAATCTCAATGCAAATGTGTGTACATGATGTGTTTGCCATTAAATTTTCTAGTTTTACGTGCTATGATACGGTATCATATTATGATACCACTATCATCTCCCACCTCATTAATTGGGTTGCCACATCAGATTCATGCATGATACTACTTATGATACTCCCATTGTGGCTAGTCTCAGTTATATGACGCCTCCTGTTCCAATTTAGTAATGCTCCTCTTGTCGTATCTACACATATAAACACAAACATCTTCAGAAGTAATAAATTAAATTATTGTGACATGCATTTTCAACTTATGGATATTAAGATTATGCACAACTTGCCAAATATGAAGAAGTCCAAGCTTTTGTTGGACATAAATTCATATATCAGAATCTTCTCTTCTCCTTGAATGCAGCATCCCAAGAGTCTCACTAAATTGGTGTGCTGAAGCTTGGCAATTAGATGAATCTCCGTTTTAAACTCATTTAGACCTTGCCCTGAATGTTCGGCTAACCATTTCACAGCTATCTCAAGTCCATTTGGTAGTTTTCCCTGCAGCCGTTCCAGCAGCTTAAGAATAAACGAATAGGAGACTTCCTAATATATTTATAATGGTTTAGGCCCAACTAGTTCTTCGACCACTATCCTAAATTTATTAAAAAGGTTGGACGATAATATCATTGGATAGGTCTTTGCATGTTCATATCCTATTATTATTTTATATTCTAGTGCCCGCTCGATCGATGGACATGATTGGTTAATGTCAAATATACTGCAACAAAGGAAGTTGTGCATTTATTCTGACAAATGTTTTAAGACACATATGAAAAAAAATAAAACAGTGTCTAGGAGGAACTAGAAACACTATTGATAGAAGCGGGACTTGGCGTGACAATTCCAGAATTCATCCCTGACAGGAATCGAACTCTGGTCGTTAGGGTGCGCCACTGCGACCCTAACCACTGGGCTAAGCCCACGTCGTCCATATGAAAAAAAATGAACACAAAATAGCTAGGCCCTCTTTGGAATATAGGTCTTTCACAAGATTCGAGGATTATAATTGTTACAACTTTTTCCTACAAGGAACATTTGTATACTATGTTAGACGTTGTCGAATTCCTATGGCATAGACTCACAATGCCTCGAATTTAATGAGTCTAAATTATGTTTAATATTGAAAGGTTTAAATCTCATACTCTTTCTTCTTCTTGCAAAACTCTTATGTGTTATTTCAAATGCACTAGCCAAAGCTGTCACATCTAAAGTCCATGTGTTTGTTACCTCATTGATATGAGTTTCCCTTGTTATTATATTTTTCATGCAATAAAAAAAACCATTAAAACACAAATTTTTACTATATGAGGTAGCTCAGTTCGTTGGTGCACTTGCATCCCTGCATAATATTCTTGTTCAAGAGTTCTTTCAATTATAAGGCTCCGATTATCTAATATGGTACATCTAGAGAACCCAATTTGTAGCATATTATGCTATTTTAAGGAAGATATTTCATCTTAATCATTCATTAATAGAGGTGCCTATGAGGACTCTATTTACAGGTAATAATTAATAATCAGCTTAAAGACATCCATTTCTATTATTGATAAAGTAAACCATGTGAAAACTCAACTTATAGCAAGTTATGCTTTTTAATAGGAAGTATTCAAATGGATTGAATTATATATGTTACAGAAGTAAGATTCAGTAATTACTCTGATATATACTTGTGCAAAGTCAAAACAAATTTTATTCAACCATAATTTTGTTTGTTTAGTTTTCTATCTTTTCTCTTCTTTTATAATTAGTTAAGTTGAATAAAAATATTGATTTATTCTTTATTTTGGCTCACTTTGTATATACTTATTGTATTTTATTTCTATCTAATATGGACAATTTACCAAATGGCATATTGTATCATTCAAAAACCAGTATGTGGTCCAAGAAACAGTTATGTTCTCCTCGTTAGGCCACATGTCTAACATAATCTGCTTACCTTATGTCAAAATTTATAAGTTCCACAAGTTGTAATTTTGAAATCTTACCTATTACCTGGAACTAGAAATAATTACCATTGAATCTTTGTAAATAGGCCTTTGAATATCAATCATAAGTCTATTAAAACTATCAAATGAAATTAAAAAAATTCGGAGTTCCATGGGATACTTGAGTATAACGAGTCAAGATGACGAACTAGTCCACAAGGTTACAAATTAAGTATGTTGGTTATGTTTTAAACAAGACACAAGCTTTGACGAATGATTGTGACTGGTGTCATTGCCCTTGCCACTTCCTACGATAACTGTGATCAACAAAATATTGAAATTCTACCTTGGTTGTCATACATAGTTGGTCCTCTTAGTTTAACACTTAAATTATTGTAGGCGATATAGATATGTTAAATAGTTCACCTTGTAGACACGACCAAATCCACCCTCGCCAAGTTTATTTCCTTCTGAGAAGTTATTTGTGGCATCTGCAATTTGAGAGAACTCGAACATCGAAAACTCAGAGTGGCCCTCTTCCATCCCCCAGAGCATGATAGCTTCCTCTGTGCCCGATGGTGCTACTTCGTGAAATTGTGAGTTCATGTTACCTATTCATTCATAAGTAATGATGATGCTTAATTCAATAAAGAAGAGACCATGGGAGAGATTTTTATCATTGTTAATTTACTACGACAATAGGTTCTTCAATTATCATCAGGTTTCTCTTCTATTGGGTAGGTACAAAGTGTATCATCCACGTAACATTTATTCCTTCCAAATATTACAGTCAATGTTTCTTAGCCATAAACATTAGCTAAAAGGAGATGTAAATATGACTAACTAACAATAAAACTAGATTGAATGAAGTAATTGGAAGTCCAGGAAAAATAATATATTTTCAAAATGAAGGATAAGTGTACCGAGTTTTAAAACGGAGCAGACTATTTCTTAGTTTCCGGTGATTTGCTAAAATCAAATTCATACTTAGCTCAAATATCAACATCTAAGCATCCATATTCCCAACAAAACAATGACAGAGTTAATCTAAAATGTATACCCTATAAATATTTTGGAACTAACCTTGGTCACTTTCATCAAACTCTTTATATTTAATTAGTATAATCAAAAGTAAAAGATAGAGTCATGGAAAAAATAGATAGATTAACATTATAGAAAAGTTAAAATGTTAGAAAGAATTACCAGGGAGGAGCATTTATTTAAAAGACTAGTACACTCAAGATTATGGCATCTCTTTGCTAAATTTTGCAAAAGCTTTTTTACTATGCCTTCAAGACTAATTCCCAAACAAGAGAGAATCCCCAACAATGTTTTAAAACCTATAACTAAGTATTAATAAGACCATACAACAATTCATAGATGTGCATGATATATTTTTTCTACTAAATAAGTATTCACAGCTACTATAGAACAACAAATTCCTTACTCTTGTATATGCATGTTGATCGAGTCCAGATAATGGCAAGAAGGATGCATAATAACAGAAGTACGACAGCCACAATCACTACAATTATCCAGATTTTATTCTTGATTCCTGCATAAGAAAGAATATATATCAATGGATATTAGCGCATAATTTAAGGTATTTTTCCAAATTTTGAACATCCTGAAACAAGTTTAAGCCAGAGGTTTTATTCGAGTTATAACTATTTTGGTTCGAAGGTCGCCATCTTCTTCAGCAATCTGACTATGAAAGGGCGACATATAATAAAAGATAAGTACATATTTTACGTGAATATGTAACACTCCATTTCATACTTTTCTAAACAAAATTCATTCTCAATACGCATCAAAGTCATTTTAGAGAGTTTCACGCTGCCACATATTGCATCATTTTATAGATAGTTGCATAACAAGGGCCCTATTACAAATATATTTATCGCAGAAGGGCACTACTTTGATGCACTGCGTGACCTTACGCCAGAATGTTTGAGGATAAAAAAGTCTGCCCACCCACACAAAGAGATACTACAAAGAGGGGGCAGAGGGAGGGGAGATGGTGAGAGGACGAAGAAAGCTAGTAAAAATGACATGTGATCTTAGGTCAAATGGCACTCTGCGATGACAAAAAAAATTAATGTAGGTGCCATATGCGCAATACCACTCTCCAAAAAAAGAGCAATTGATAGGGTTTTACTTATTATGTCGTTATGCATAATTACTATGTAATTACCATCCGGAGCACATGGCACATGTTCTTATAGTTCTTACATGCCGTGTTTCAATAGATTGCGGAAAATGTACGGCTTATCCAGTCAAGTAATCCAACGATTATTATGGTGTTTTACCATTTCTGGCTAACTTTAAATCCTGATGTTGAAATATCAAGAATTTTTTGTGTCAAATTTAAATTTAGGAATGCATGCGCGCCTTCTTTTCACAATGTGGGAATTAGTTCCCATGCAAGGAAACTTGTTTCACAGGGATAGACAGGAAAGATTCATTGGATTATGGAAATTACTGTTGCCTGCTATATGGAAAGCATAAATTGTAATTTTTAAAAATATTGAAAAATAATATCGTTTCAATATAACAACAATATATGTGTGGAAGTTTTGGTAAGGAAAGAAAAATATTAGGTGCCCATGGTAGCGCAGTGCTATGATGTTTGAGTTGTCCACGATACTTTATGATTGCTACAAAGTAATATATAAAGCAACAATGCCGTGAGAATACACAAGTGAATAGAGGCAAAGTCCATGTCTAGCTGAGATCACGTTTGAAATAATTCGATTTGGCATTCATTGCCCAGTTGATTAATTATTGTATTGATCAATTATATTCGAGTGCCATTCACTGAACAAATTCGTACTAGCTAATATAATATTTTTTGTAAGCTTAAAATATTGTACTACATGTTGAATAAGAAATTACAAAAACTTTATCTCAAATTCTAGAGATCTACTAATGTTTGAATATTAACTTTGGATCTGATTCTTTCAAGGAAAGGGACCGATCCAATTGTCCAACCACATTTTCCTGGAGATTTCAATATTAGGATTTGATTAATGAATTCTCCTAAATACTAGTTACATAAAAAGGGCGTAGGTGAACTATTTACAGAAATAATAACTCTCTTAAAATTAACATGGAAAGTAAGCATAAAACCTGAAGTATATTAAATAAATGAAATGTTAAATTATCTGAGAACTGAAGGTCTTTCGCAATGGGAGTTTCTTACTGTCGAATCCTAAGTTATTTGCTGATGTGGCATTGTATTAAATAAGAAAAGATATGGTTATTGTATCTTAGCTAAGACTACCCATAATGAGAATATTATAGGTAGTATCATGTATTTCGTGCAAAAAGCTGATGTGTCACTATAATTAAGGATGAGAGAGACATAGTGATATCATAGATAGATACCATATCATAGAACATGAAACTAGAAAAATAAATGTCAATTAGATCTTGTACACAATTTGATTGAGATTCTACAAATCAATAAATACAAGAAAACTACTATAGTACTACATGATACAATGCATTGTATTGTAGAGATAGTATCACATGCATGATACTTTTATATGATACTATCCATTGTGACTATTTTAAGATACAACTCTTGCATGGAATCCTAGACAAAACATATTGCTAGTCCAATCACATGCATCATTAGCATAAATAATTAAATTTAGATACAACCCTAAGAAACAATTCATTGTAAAGTTCGTTTCTTACAATACATCGCTAGCTAGAATAATGCATTAAGAGACAATGCATCGTAAAAGGCCTAACAAATATATTATTAAAGGTGACAAGGAGTTCAAGCATACATTCAATGATATGACACCTTCATAGAAGACTTTAAGTCTTTAGCCAACACTAAAACCCATGTCTGGCCATGTGTCAGCCTCTACAATCGTTTCCCACCTACGTGGGCTCCATGGTGTTCTTCTCTTTGATCCTATTTTGTTAGTTTTGGCTGTAAGAAGCAATTTTGTTGGCTCCATGGTCCTCTTATGCTTGTTATTTGTGCACATAACACAAGCTGGTGTACTTTTAATTTAAGAATATAAGTACCACATAATACATATGTATACCATATTACATACTCCCTTTGTTCTTGAATACAAAGGCCACAACCAAAAACACAATTTTCATCTATCTAAGGCTATTGTCTTTTTCAAGAACAATTTATTATATTTCTCTCTCGTACAATGGTTCTCATTAACGTGAATGTTACATGCAGCCGTAGAGATAAATGTACCACATGCAACATATTTACTTAGCCCACTACACGAGAAGTTTCCTACGTACATAATTAATCATGCTATTTATTAGTTGATTTTATTTTCTTGGTAGATAAAAAATGATATAATGGCCTTTTATACAAGAACGGAGGAAGAATTATGGTTTTCATTCCGCGCCATCTTGTGTTGGATGCTTCTAATTAATTTGGCTTGGCGAGTGAATTTTATGTGATAGTATTGACATAAAAAATTCTCATTAAACCCGATGTTTTAGTAGTGCATGTTCAGTGAACAAGTAATTAGAGGCTAATATTTCGGCCCTTGAGGTGTGGACTCACACTTTTAACCTCTAGAGCAGACCGGGTTGGTTGGTAGGAACTGACACTCCGCTAATGGTGTGTGCATGCGCACACCTGTGTGTGTGCGCGCGTGCGTGCGCGTGCATTTGTGTGTGTATGTGTTGCATGTGTGTGTGCGCGCGCGCGTGTGTGTATAAGAGAGCACGACCAACGCTCTGGTCTTCTGGTGTATTTGTAGACACGGAGAGCAAGGCCGGCAGCTTAGATGATCATATAATGATTAGGAAGTAGTACGAGGCGTAGAAGACAGCAGGGCTCTTCCAACGTTAGGTGTACGGCTTTCTAGCCACCAACACCAACATGGTCACTTGAGGGAGAATAGGCGTTAGAGCGCGGAGCTGACCTCCTCCCTTTCCGGCTGGCAGCAATCCTAGCTGCTAGAAGGCGTTATAACTTTGTCTCTTAGCAATTCTTCTACTCTCTTTGTCCATATGTGCGGTTCGGTTGGATCCGTGGATGATCTCCCCTATTCTGCCTTCTTCTTCTCTGATGCTAGCCTTCCGGCGGTCGGAATTGGAGCAACATATCCAACAGGGTGCCAGCGAGTGGCGTGGGGGCTACTGAGGCATATTTGAATAAAGGTGGTTGTCCTAGGGTTCCAACTCACCCAAGATGATGATCCGCCGGATGCGAGTCCACATCGATCTGGCTGGATTGGCGTGTTCCGGAAGGCTCTGCCGGCAACTGCATTGGGCAATTTATGCCTGGAGATTGCTGGATCGGGTGAGATTCGATCACGCGCACTCGTGTTTTTCTCTGGTTGTTTGGTTTCAGAGGGAGTGATGCGAAGCTCTGCTGGGTGTTACCATCATGGAGCACCCTTTCTCGTTCCATGGTCAAGTCAGCCGGCGAGGAATGTCATTGAGGCCTGAGGACTAGCTATGGTGGTTCTAGTCTTTGTGGTGACGAGGAATTGGCTTGGTGATTTGTGACTTGTAGTAGCGACATTATAAGTGGGGGCGTCAACACAGGAGAAGTTCAAAGTCTTACCTCTCAGGGTGAAAATCCAAGGTCTCACCTTAACTGGTTGTAGGTGGAAATGACCTTATTGAAGGCATTGTTTTGTGAGCGAGGATTTTCTGCAGGGTGAAAATCTAAGATTTTTGATTGGGCGACGATGACGTTTGTGCACTGTTTCCTTTTTGGAGGCATCGTTTTTGGTGAAGCTGGACTTCCGGTGTTGTCTTGGTGGTGTTAGTGCTGCTACAAAGAAGTGATTACTGTAGCGGGACTTTCCTTTTATTGTATTTTTTTGGTTGTGTGCATCTATATTGACAATAGGGGAATATATTATTGCATAGGCTAGATGTAATTGGTATCTCTATAATATTAATATACACTATTTGTTAAATGAAAAATATAAGTGACTAATTTATCTAGATATGGTTGTCTCTAGACACGTTGTTATGTATAGATACATCCTTATATAAAAAAGTTGAGACACTTATTTTTGGACAAGGGGTATAACATGTGATACATCTGGTGTATTTTAGAAAAAATATTTCAGCATGGTAGAAAAACATCATTTTTTGTACAAATCAATACTTTGCAATAAAGGTGGTTGTATTGATGTCTCACCATGCAAAGAACAGGTAAAATTATATGCACTGTTCAATTTTTTTGATCATCGTGAAACCACATAGTTGAAGGTGTTTATGTGTATACCTCCTTTGCTCGGTGGACTTGCAGGGGTCAGTGGTTCAGGAGGCGGCGGCGGCGGCGGACTCGACTTTGTCGGTGCAGGCGATGGCGCGGGCGTTCCATCAATCTGAACCATGGCCTCGCCAATATAGAATGGGTAAACCTCGAATCGTAAGTTGCACCTCACCCCGGCCACCCTCTGCCCCAATGAGCCACGCATCCTACGAGCCATCTTGTCCATCTCACCTCGGAGGCATTTTCCGCACCCTGAAGACGTCATGTCTGGTGTGCACTGCGCCAGGCCGTAAATCTTCTCTGCGGATTGTCTCCGTCCAACACGGCCTCTCCTGTGGCTACCTTCTTGTCATGGGCATCACTCGCCGCCGCATGCTCGGCTATCTTCTCCATGAGCGTGCCCACGAGCATGTCGAAGCTTTTCTCCGCCGCCGTAGGCTTCACCGTGTTGGTGTTGTTGAGGACGACCTCCGGCGTGTTACCCCAGGAGGAGAGGAAGTCCTGGTCGGAGAAGCGCACGGTGCAGCCGTCGTAGAAGAGTGTGGCGTCCTTGTCATCGGGGCATAGCGTCGGCGCCTCTAGTGAGGCCGAGGACAGGCACTCGTAGCAGGTGAGGTTGTCTGGGGTGTCCCCTCGACAGATTCCGAGGACATATACTACGTCTGGAGCCTCGCCGTAGGCGGTAAATACAACTTCAGGACCTTATGGCGCCCGCCCCTAATCCAGACCGAACGGTTTGTTGGAGATTTGCGCAACCGAGCCCACGCCGACGGGTGGTTGACCCCTACATCCGGGCGTATAAGCCTAGTCCATGTAGCAATACGCGCGGTGCCGAAGGACAGCGCGTCGGCGGATACATGGCGTCCGGAGCGTCCTCGCCGTCCTTCGTGCCTGCTCCGCCGTACGGCGACGGGATGGAGCTGCCCGGACCCCCCATCGGCTGCCACCACCATCCCAGTTCAAATTTGAATCTCCATCCGGCTGTCCATCCTCTTCCTCAATCCGGCTGACCTCGCCGTTCGCCGCCTGCGTGGAAGAGATCTGGCAAGGGACGATTTAAGCCGGACGCAGATGGATTCACCGACCTGCTCATCCGGTTAGACCTCAAATCCCGCCCCAACCCCCTCTCCCCGCTCGTCTTTTTGGCATCGATCCCTCCTGTTTGATTTTGTCCAATTTTGTACAAGATTGTCAGGGCCAGGAATCGATCTTACGCCTGATTGGTTACCGAGCTTTCCGATTCATTCTTCCGACACAAGCGCCCGCACTTCTCCGTCCATCTTGAGTTCTGACTGGCGCGAGCAAGTGTCTGTTCCATTGCACGCCGAGCTCGGGGAGGACGGAGTCTGTAGCAACGACCCAATACGCGATGCAGTCGAGTCGCCCCCTTCAGCAGAATGGTGGGGGTCATCGCCAGACTTGCCGACCTCAACCCCCTCAACCGAGTCCCCTCCATCAGAGCGCACCTGGAAGCAGAGGTCAGTCGCCTGAAAGTTTTGCATCATTATTGCCTTTCTAAACGAGCCATTTTTACTTCTTGGTATAATTTATGATGGAGTTATCTGATAGGCTTAGTTGATACGAGCATCCAAATTTTAGTTTGGTACTAAAAGGAAGTTTGCATACGCACAAATCATTATATACTTCATTGGGTTTGTTCGTTGTCAGTATTGTATTCCTGGGCAGCATAACTCTATTTGTAATCCTGGTGTAGTATTCTTGAAATTGATGTAGGACTCTGCACCAATGCGTGCAGATGATTTGCACAATGCCTGAAACTACATCAGTCTTGCAGTTTACTGAAAATCGTTGAATGGAAACAACCTGTATATTTTTTACATCTGCCTTGTGAATTATAAGTCTGTGTACAGACACTAATAGATCGTCCGAAGCTAAGTAGTTATATATAATGTACATGTTTGCAGTGAACACTGCAATGTCGGTTGCGTATTAGTGCCTTCATTGAGATAATCCAGTTCCTCCATTTGGTAGTTTTTTTGTACTAGTAAAGATTCTGAACCTCTTAGGCCTTGTTCGGTTCACTCAGAAAACACGTGGATTGGAAGGGATTGAGGGAGATTCACAAGTCAAAATACACTCCAATCCACCCCGATACACTGCAATACCCTTGAAAAGAGGGTTAACCGAACGAGCCCTTATAAATCTTGGAACTAGGAAAGCCAAACCAGTGGAGTCGATCTCTCTTTCAACCTGACAGAGAATTTGGTGATTTCTGAGTAATCGACTATTTATTACTCGCGTGAACAAATTTCTGAGTCGATCTCTCTTTCAACCTGACATAGAATGCTTTGTTTTGTACATATTTTAAGTCCGTTTAGACTGACATGCGGTGTCTTTTTGTTTCCTTACATACAAATCCAGGGAGGTTCGGTGCTCAACTCCGGAGTCCCCATTGAGGTGCATGCGAGCAAGATACACACGCCAAACATGTTTGGCTTGTTCCAGAGCCATCTATTCCAGGTGGGGTCATACATTGTGCCACAAGTTATAGATGGTCATTCATGGGAATGTTATGCGGACATGCATTACGGGTAATTAATACTCTCAACCTCGTGCCCCCCCCCCCTTTTCTGCATCATCATCTAATTAAATATGTGCCAGTTTTTTTAAAAGATGGGAACTGAAATGCATTCCATATGGAGTTTGGCTACCGATGTTGGTGTTGATAGGTGGCCTGTCTGACTAACCAGTCCATGTTGTTTTGTCATTGCAGGTAATGATAAACCTAGGGGTAGCAGAAATACCCGAATGTCACATTATGAGGAGGTGGACCAGGGATGCGTACCGTGACATGCCCGAGCACCTCATGTTGTATCAAAAGGATAGCGCTACTACGAAATCCACGAGTTTCAGGCACTCGGCTCTATACAGGACTGCAATTGAAATTGTTCAGATGGCTGACAGCAACCCGGAGTCATGCGAAGTGGCAATGTCTCACTTTCTAGATGCCATTCCCATCTTGTCAGAAACAAACAAGATAAAAGATGGCCTTGGTCTAGAAGAGAGAGTTCAAGCAGCTGGGAGAGCGAATCCTTCAGTCATATTCGAGAGTGGCAGTCTTCGACCGGACATCGTTGCTCCTTCAAAAAGTTTGGTCGACCAACTTCTGCAAGAAACAAGCCCGGCTACGAGAAGGTCAGTGTGCCAAGAACAAAATTCTGCACCATATGCCGTAGCAGGGTTCATAGGGCGAATTGCTGCCCTTCCAACAAGAAGAAGAAGCCACGTAGAGAGGCCCATTGCTCGAATTGCGGTCTGGCTGGGCACAAGAAGAACAATTGCTTGACCTCCAACTACTAGCATCACCTTTTTCTTTTGGATTGGGATAGGTTTTCCAAATGTAGTCAGGGTCCACATCTCGTGGTTCATCCGTACTCGAATGTTATGTTATATTTTTTGCAAATTTGCCCCGGCGATCTTTTTGGTGCAAAACTATTCCAGATATAAGCCCCCGTGTGTATGTGGTAGAACACCATTTGTCAGGTGGTGGTTTGTTTGATCTGAGACAATTGGGTCACGTATGTCCGGGATCGGGGTTTTTAATATGTTGTCTGTGAAATGTGAACAATGCATATAAATGGTCATATATTTTCAAGCCTGGTATCTATACAAACCTCTGCATCCACCCCAAAGTTTTCTTTTGGTTATTTCCACCAGGTGAAGGGCGGGCCTGGTGCAGCGGTAGAGCCTCACTGCCTGTGACCGAGAGGTTCCAGGTTTGAGTCGCGGTCTCCTCACATTGCACTTCACGAGGTAAGGCTTACCATGCACTAACACCTTCCCCAGACCCCGCACAGTGCGGGAGCTCTTAGCACAGGGTACGTCTTTTTTTTTCACCAGGCAAATCAGGATACATACATTAGCTCACAGAATGTGTGTAGATGGCATATACCTCGTATATGGTTTTATGTTTTTTAATGATCACCAGTGTTGTTTTCACTAACTTGATCTCTATCAGACATCTTTTCAAATTTCTTGTGCAACTTATCCATTCTAACTTTTGTGTCCATTTTGGGAGTTCTTTTGATGTCTCTATCGATGAACTCATCTTTTTATAGGGGCATGGTGACGATAGGTTTGAATGGTGTCAAGCGGAAGCAGGAGAGATGATCTCTGATGTATACAATATATGGCCATTGGCGCACGATACAGACAAATCATGTTGAAGCTCTACATTCAGGACAATGTATCTTTTGAAAGCTGGTTAATTTTTTTAAGGTGAGGAGTGTTCAGATTGTCCAGACCCGTGACTTTTAGATGACATGCGTACGAAACTAGCATAACATATGACCCGTTATCTATGTTACACGCAGAGATACGAATGGACACCGGGACAAGGACCGGTTACTTTTGTTACACGCATAAGATACGAATGGGAAAAAATGGTTACTTTAGATGATCCGTGATGATACCATGTGCATAATCAAATAGTACTTCGGATAGAATTGTTTTTCAGAGTGTGCGAGGATACCTTGACAAGAAGGATAGCATCTCGGGCATGCATATCGAACGGATACTTATCGCACCTTGAACGCTGGCCGAGGATACCTTTTCATACCGAATGGGCCATCGAACGTGGTCCTATGTGTCAACGACGGATCACTTTGTTATTTGTGTGGGGATGCCTTAAGTTGCTTGGAACAGATTCATAGGGTTTCGGTTACCTTTGTTACATGCAGTGATACGAATGGGATAAAAGTGGTTACCTTTAGATGATGCGTGACGATACTAGCATGACATATGACCCGTTACCAATATTGCATGCAAAGATATGGATCAACCCCCGGGACGAGGACCCGGTACTTTTGTTACACGTAAAAGATACGAATGGATAAAAAGTGGTTACTTTAGATAACCCGTTATGATGCCATGTGCAAAATCAATAGTACTTCAGATCGAATCGTTTTCAGAGTGTGCACGGATACCTTGATAGCAAGGATAGCATCAGAACTGGTACTATGTGGCAACGGTGGATCACTTTGTTATTTGCGCGGGGATACCTTAAGTTGCTTGGAAAGGTTTCATTAAGTTTCGGTTACCTTTGTTGCATGCAACGATACGATCGGGGGGAGGGGGGAGAGTGGTTACTTTTAGATGACTTGGGACTATACTAGCAGGACGTATGACCCGTTATCTATGTTACACGTAAAGATACGAATGGATCCTCGGGACGAGACCCGTTATCTATGTTACATGCAAAGATACGAATGGACCCACGGGACAAGGATCGTTTTCAGGGTGTGCTTGCAGATACCTTGATAGCAAGGATAGCATCGGAACTCGGTACTATGTGGCAATGGCGGATCACTTTGTTATTTGCACGGGGATACCTTAAGTTGCTTGGAACGGATTCATTAGGTTTCAGTTACCTTTTTTGCATGCAACGATACGATCGGGGGGAGAGAAGTGGTTACTTTTAGATGACTTGGGACGATACTAATATGACGTATGCCCCGTTATCTATGTTACGCGCAAAGATACGAATGGACCCCCCAGGACGAGGACCCGTTACTTTTGGTACGAATGGGACAAAAGTGGTTACTTTATATGACCCGTTATGATACCATGTGCAAAATCAGTAGTACTTCGGATCAGATCGTTTTCAGAGTGTGCGCGGATACCTTGACGGCAAGGATAGCATCGGAACTGGTACTATGTGGCAACGGCGGATCACTTTGTTATTTGCGCAGGGATACCTTAAGTTGCTTGGAATGGATTCATTAAGTTTCGGTTACCTTTGTTGCATGCAACGATACGACCGGGGAGGGGGAAGAGTGGTTACTTTTAGATGACTTGGGACGATACTAGCGGACCCGTTATCTATATTACACGCAAAGATACGAATGGATCCCCGGGACGAGACCCCGTTATCTATGTTACACGCAAAGATACGAATGGACCCCCGTGACGAGGATCGTTTTTAGGGTGTGCGCGGATACCTTGACAACAAGGATAGCATCGGAACTGGTACTATGTGGCAACGGTGGATCACTTTGTTATTTGCGCGGGGATACCTTAAGTTGCTTGGAACGGATTCATTAGGTTTCGGTTACCTTTGTTGCATGCAACGATAGGATCGGGGGGAGAAAAGTTGTTACTTTTAGATGACTTGGGACGATACTAGCATGACGTATGACCCATTATCTATGTTACACGCTAAGATACGAATGGACCCTCGGGACGAGGACCAGTTACTTTTGATACGAATGTGACAAAAGTGGTTACTTTTAGATGATATGCAACAAAACTAGCATGACATATGACCCGTTACCTATGTTTACACGCAAAGATATGAATGTACCCCGGGACGAGGATACCCGTTACTATCGTCAGACGCAAAAGATACGAATGGATAAGTGGTTACTTTAGATGACCCGTGACGATATCATGTGCAAAATCAAATAGTATTTTGGATAAGATTGTTTTCAGAGTGTGCGAGGATAGCTTGATCGCAATGATATCATCCGGGGCATGAGTATCAAACAGCTACTTCTCGCACCTTGAATGATGGCCAAGGATAGTTGTGCATACCGAATGGTCCATCGGAATTGGCGCTATGTGTCAACAGCGGATCACTTTGTTACTTGCGTGGGGATACCTTAAGTATCTTGGAACGGATTCATAGGGTTTCGGTTACCTTTGTTACATGCAATGATACGAAATGGACAAAAGTGGTTACTTTTAGATGGCATGCGATGATACTAGCATGACATATGACCCGTTATCTATGTTGCACGCAGATATACGAATGGACCCGGGACGAGGACCGGTTACTTTTGTTACACGCATGAGATACAAATGGATAAAAAGTGGTTACTTTAATGACCCGTGATGATACCATGTGCATAATCAAATAGTACTTTAGATAGGATCGTTTTTCAAAGTGTGCGAGGATACCTTGACAATAAGGATAGCATCTGGGGCATGCATATCGAACGGATACTTATCGCACCTTGAACGCTAGCTGAGGATACCTTTGCATACCGAATGGGCCATCGAAAGTGGTGTTATGTGTCAACGACGGATCACTTTGTTATTTGCTTTGGGATACCTTAAGTTGCTTGGAACGGATTCATAGGGTTTCGGTTACCTTTGTTACATGCAGTGATACGAATGGGATAAAAGTGGTTACCTTTAGATGACGCGTGACGATACTAGCATGACATATGACTTGTTACCAATGTTGCACGCAAAGATACGGATCGACCCCCGGGACGAGGACCCAGTACTTTTGTTACACGCAAAAGATACGAATGGATTAGGGTGTGCGCAGATACCTTGACAGTAAGGATAGCATCGGAACTGGTACTATGTGGCAATGGCGGATCACTTTGTTATTTGCGCGGGGATACCTTAAGTTGCTTGGAACGGATTCATTAGGTTTCGGTTACCTTTGTTGCATGCAACGATAGGATCGGGGGGAGAAAAGTGGTTACTTTTAGATGACTTGGGACGATACTAGCATGACGTATGACCCGTTATCTATGTTACACGCAAAGATACGAATGGACCCTCGGGACAAGCACCCGTTACTTTTGATACGAATGGGACAAAAGTGGTTACTTTTAGATGATATGCGACGAAACTAGCATGACATATGACCCGTTACCTATGTTTACACGCAAAGATAAGAATGGACCCCGAGACGAGGATACCCGTTACTATCGTCAGACGCAAAAGATACGAATGGATAATAAGTGGTTACTTTAGATGACCCATGACGATATCATGTGCAAAATCAAATAGTATTTTCGGATAAGATTGTTTTCAGAGTGTGAGAGGATAGCTTGATAGCAATGATATCATCTGGGGCATGCGTATCAAAGTGCTACTTCTCGCACCTTGAATGATGGCCAAGCATACCTGTGCATACCGAATGGTCCATCGGAATTGGCGCTATGTGTCAACGGCGGATCACTTTGTTACTTGCGTGGGGATATAC
>NC_061514.1:253990824-254015464 GCF_022539505.1 Lolium rigidum
AATCCAACTATGTTGGGATCCATCTAATCCTTACCCTATAAACTAGTGGAAAACCATAGTAAACCCTAGAACCCCACAACCCTAATTATCATACTTGTTCTTTATTAAAGAACATGTTCGTCAAAAATTATTCTTTTGAAGTATATGATAATTAACCATTAACCATGCCATATAGTGCTAAAACCAACCACCATTCATTACATATTAGGTTTATACTCAATGTTATTGTTGTGTGCTATTAATGTTATTATTATGATACATTGCAGCACCTGTTTATGATACCATGTAACCACACTTGAATAAGAACTTTGTATGAGAACCACTCTAAAAGTGCAACACACCCTAAACAAATCATTTCAACTCACTAATCCTAAATCATCGGGGTTAGGTCACGCTTAGAGCGATTGCATCTCATACTTGTGCATTATTGCATCCTTGCCAATCTTTTAAACATCGTCCCTACGGACGATGATGCTATTTCAGAATTTGGACTTATTGCGTATCGAAGACCTTGTCTGCATAATCTTGCGAGCCAAGAAAGGCAAGTTCATCACTTGCTCATGTCATTTGTGTATTTCTATCAAATTACTTGAAAAGTACTATGATTATCACTATTGCACAAAAATCAAAACCACTACTTTCATAATTATGAATATGACTATGTGGTGGGCAATGGAACCATGGATTGTGTTGATATGGTGGAGGTTCCATTGCACGGGTTTATATCCATCTAGGATTAAACAACAAATGTCGCCGAGTGATTCTTGTGCCGTAATACCCGTGTTAACCATAAGATCCGGAGTGGGACGGAATAGTCAATTGTATTTCCACCTCTTGTACATCAACGGATGCGCTTGCAGTAGACCCTTGATCCAAGAGAGGACAAGTGGTACCCTTGATCCAAGAGAGGACAAGTGGTAGGGTGGGGGTCCCGATGAAGTCCCCACGGTAATTGCGGTCTATGATGGGTTGCAGCTGTCGGCGAAGGAGTTCATGGTAGAGACCTGAACTAATGTCGTGGTCGGGGGCCGTCCTTAATTGGTATAAGAGCACCGACGAGGACCCAGGGTCGGAGTTTGCATCAACGGGTGGGTGTATGAGGTAGCGGAGGAATATGATTGGCTATGACCTTATACCGGGCCTCACACCAAAGGACGTGTGGACGAGAACTATAGACTCGGTTGGCACCAAGGTTAAGATCTCTTATGGGTAAAGCAACACACCTCTGCGAGTGTAAAGAACCGTGACCTGTCACTCCTGTTCGGGATATGGAGTCGCGAACGCGGCCGGAAAGGAGCTCCATGAAGTTCTAGTAAACCGGTGAAGGCTGACGGACATAGTTCTTCTGAATAAAAGCAACCTTTTGAAGAAATGGTTATAGAAACCTGCATTGGTATTAGACTTTCTGGTCTAATGCCGTAGCTAGTGCATTAAACACCTCTTTCCTATAATGAACTTGTTGAGTACGCTCGTACTCATCCCACTCTTAAATCCTCGCTTAGATATGGAGGCATCGAAGGAGGATCTACCATGCAACTCGAAGACCGAGGAGTCTACAAATACTTCAAGGGGACAGGAACCCGCTCGGAAGGGTCAAACACTACAACTACCATGGAGAAACCCTAAATTAAGTAGTAGAAGGGAACTAGCTTCCTAAACCTAGCTCCTATTTAGCTAGAATCTAGTCTTAGCCTCTTTAGCTAGTCAAATACTCTTTAAATAGAGTCCGTGATAAGATTAGATCACGAGTCGTTCTTTGGAGTTTATTTGCGGCTTTACCTCATTGTAAAGTAGGAGGCCGTGTGGATCTTTTGTAAAGGTCCGTGTTGTAATTCTATAGACATGCCTTGGACCCGCATATGTTTCTGTTGTACCACTCTGAGCGATATAATACGAGTGGAACGGTGTTTCATTGGTGTTATATCAGACTTGCATACTACACCATGCAGTGGTATGCCGGGTCACCACATGCCCCCCAGTGAAACTCCTCATCAGGTTTGATTTTTACCAGTCCCATGAACGGCTCAATTCGTCCTGACAGATTAGAGATGAACCTTCTGACAAAATTGATTTTGCCGATGAGACTCTGGAGTTCCTTCTTGGTCGTCGGTGGCTTCATCGTTCGCACTGCCTCTTGACTTTTCAGGCCGATCTCAATTCCATGTTCATGAACTAGGAAGCCCAGGAATTGACCGGCCGTCACGCCAAAAGCACACTTCTTTGGATTCATTCTGAGTCCGAACTTTCTAGTTCGGTCTAGGATGCGTCGCAAATCCTCCAGGTGTCCTTCCACTGAGACAGATTTGACCACCACGTCATCGATGTAGATCTCTACCAACTTGCCGATCAGATCATGAAAGATGTAATTCATGGCTCGTTGGTACGTTGCACCGGCATTCTTCAGCCCAAATGTCATGACCACATACTCGAACAAGCCCACCGAACCCGGTACTCTGAAGGCTGTCTTATGTATATCTTCTCGGAGCCATGAAAATCTGGTTGTAACCGGTGTTGCCATCCATGAAGCTTAAAACCTTATGACCAGCCGCTGCATTGATCAACGTCTCAGCCTACCGGCATAGGGTACTCATCCTTCGGAGTGGCTCGTTGAGATCGCGAAAATCTATGGCGACGCGCCATCGGCCGTCTTTCTTCTCCACGAGTACGATGCTAGATATCCACTCAGCATACCCGCATGGCCTGATGAACCCGGCGCTCAACATCTTCTCAATCTCTTTCTTGACTTCTTCTAGAATTTCGGCCTTCATCTGCCGTGCTCGTTGCTGGAACGGCCGAAATCCCTTCTTGAGAGGTAGCCGATGCTCAATGATGCTCCTGTCTAGCCCGGGCATCTCTGTATAATCCCAGGCAAAACAATCTGGGTATTCTTTCAACAAAGCTATCATCAGGCTCCTCAGATGCGGATCTAACTTCTTGCTGATAAATGTTGGTCGTGGCTTATCCCCAGGACCAATGTCGATCTCTTCTAACTCATCAGCTGACGTAAACCCATATCCCAGCTTTCCGTCGCCCGTTAGATCGACGTTGAACACGAAGCGTAACGCATGGCGAGGATAATTTTGGCCGATTGCTGGAATCGGCCTCCATGTTGATTGAATTGCTCAATGAAGGTTTACAACTTGTATGTGCTCCCTTACAGGAGGAAGCCTCCCTACCACGACTACGTGACATGTTTGACGTGAGATCCTTGCTTTTTATTTTTTGGGGCCGATCGCACGGATCGGCCTTGCCACGTGTGTCGATGGATGTTGCTCTTGCTACTCTATCAGGCCGGTGGATAAGACCAGCCTCACCCCGTTTTTTGTCACCTCGATGCGATCACAGCCGTCCAAACTGATTCCAGAGAGCGGTTCTTGGTCGTCCGAGTCCCAAATGTTCATGCCGGCTATCGAGACGTCGATCGAATCATCTGCATGCACGACTTCTACGTCGTCTCCATCCCTCTGTATCAGGCATTGGTGCATTGTAGATGGAATGCAGCAGTTAGCGGATCCAATCCCTTCCTAACATGGCAGCGTAGGTGCTCTTGCTGTTGACGATGAAGAATGTCGTTGGGACCGTCTTTCGGCCTATGGTTAGATCCACGTTCAGGACACCTTGCGTCCCTGATGCTTGGCCGTTGAAGTCGTTTAGTGTGACGTTGGTCTTGATCAGATCGGCACTAGAGCGTCCTAAACGCCGTAGCATGGAATAAGGCATTATATTGACCGCCGCTCCCGTGTCAACCAACATCCTGCCGATGGGCTGCCCATTGATATAACCCTTTAGGTACAGGGCCTTCATATGTTTGTAGCCCTTCTCCCGTGGCTTTTCGAAGATGACGGGCTGTGGACCGCAGTCAAACTGTGCTATCGGCACTTCTTCAGTTCCTGGGGCACGAAACTCTGATGGAAGGAAGAACACCATGTTTGTGCCAGCCGATGTACCCGCATCGGCTTTTTCCTGCTTGGGACGCCAAACTTTCTTTGGTGGACGTATTTCTTCGTCCAAAGTCTGTTGAATTTTCATGGCCAGATCAGGCCGTGCTTTCCTCAACGTGTGCAAGTATCGCGCTTCGGCTTGCTCCAAGCTGCGTAGCCGCTGAACCCTACGCTTTTGGGAGTGGCTGAGCCCATCGGGGCACCACCTTGGCCGGTGGTACCTATCCTCTTCTTCCTCTTCTGACTCCTCAAAGTCTTCATCTTGAGAGGACTCAGCACGTTTGTTCTGTCGCGGGAGAGGTCCTAGACGCTTGAAAACTGAAACGTCTCCTGGATCCTTCTTCCAGCGTCTACACTCTGGGCAGTTTTCGATCGTAGGCAATCGGCTCATCCCTGAGTCCCAGCAGTGTTTAAAGAAGGGACAGTCCCAGTGTCTATCCATGTCCTCCTGCTCCCTTGACCTCTCCTCAGCGCGGTGCTCCCGTCCTTTGTCGCCTCTGTCATGCCAACGGTACCTTCCTTTGTCTTCATCGGACCGATTGTATCTCTCGTCGTTTCTATCGTACTGCCGACGTCGGTCATACTGATATTCATATTTGTTGAGGAGGTGCGTGGAAAGTGGTTTCTGGTATCGCACGCTTCTCACTTGTTCCTTGGTAAGGTACCGTTTGTCATCATATCGGGGCCGGTCGCGTGGATCGGCCTCCTCCTTTTCCTTGTTGCGGGAGTGACTGCTTTCCTCTTTATCCTTGTCATGGTGGCGCACAGGCCCTGCCATGTTAACATCAAACGAGAAATCCAATCGACGCCTCGCGGAGTGGTTTGGTTCCACCATGTTGACGCCAGGGAACGGATGTGTGTCCACTTTCATGGCAAACTGTCCGAAGAGCAATCGGCCTTGTTCTATCGCCACTTGGATCTGCTGACGAAACACCTTGCAGTCATTGGTGGTGTGGGTGAACGAGTGATGCCATTTGCAGTACGGCCTCCCGTTCAGTTCTTGCGCTGTAGGGAGTTTATGGCCTTCGGGTAACTTCAGCTGTTTTTCCTTAAGCAATAGATCGAAAATTTGCTCAGCTTTGCTCAAATCGAAGTCAAACCCTTTTGGAGGCCCTTGTGGTTTTACCCACTTGCAGGACACGGGATGTGCCCCCGAGCCCATTCAGCTACAGCCACCTCCAGGTCCGGTGCAGGATCTTCAGTTTCTTCCATCTCAACCAGACCCACCGGACGCTTGAACTTGTCTTGGTACAATTCAGGGTGCCGCTGCTCATAGGATGTGAGTTTCTGCACCATGTGCGACAATGAACTGTACTCTGCTTGGGAAGTCGGATCTTTGATTGGCGTCGCGAGGCCCAGTACTGCCAACTCGATCGCTTCCTTCTGAGATAAACGAACCGAATAACATCGGTTCCTGACAGTCCTGAAACGTTGGATGTATTCAGATACTGTTTCTCCCCGCTTCGCCGCACTCGTGTCGGATCGGCAATGCCGGCCTCGGTAGCTTCTGAGTGATATTGCACGTGAAACTGCTCCTCCATTTGCTTCCACGTCCGGACTGAGTTTGGTGGCAACGACGTGTACCATCCAAAAGCTGACCCCGTGAGAGGTTGTGCGCAAAACCTCACACGTAACTGGTCTGACGCTGAAATCATGCCCAGCTGCGCCAAATATCGGCTTACGTGCTCTATTGAGCTAGATCCTTCTGCTCCATTGAATTTTGAGAATTCAGGGAGCCGATACTTGGGTGGCAGCAGGATTAGGTCATATTCGTCAGGGTACGGCTTGGAATAGCCGATTGTCTTCCTCTTCGGCAGGATGCCGAATTGGTCTCTCAAGATAGTGCTGATCTGCTCCATGGTATTAGCTGTAGGAACCGAGCCTTCATGACTCGTTCCAGTAGCATATTTAGCCAGCCATGCTTGTTTATCAGCATCTACCCGTAAATCCCTGTTGGTGCGATCTGGCCTGTGCGCGCCAAGGCATTGCAGTCCGGCACGTATGTGCACACGTACCCATGCGGGATATCCTTAGGCGGCTCATATAGGAACTGGCAATCGCTAGGATCGCCTCCAACCTTGTATACGACATACGCCGGCGAACTCGGCGGCTCTGGTGCCGCAAGCGCGAATGGTAGCGGCGGCCTGATCTGGAGCGGTACTTCTCCCTGGTGAGTCCCTAGGATAGGTCCTGACGGGGAGTATTGATGCTTCATGATTTCCTGCACCACACGGACCGCGACGCGCTCGAGAGTGTTCACCAGGCTTTCAGAATAGTGGTGTAGAGAATGTGCCGCCATGTAATTGATTTCCTGGCGCAGAGCTCTGGTACGTTCCTCCGAAGGGGTAGACAGGTCTACTCCGTCCAGAACACCTTCAGGGGAGACCCCTTCCACCTTACGCCATGTGAACGGGTCCTCACGAAAGAGCCGATGAGGTCGCCTTCCAAGATGGCTTTCATCTCATCATACTTCTTCTTCTGCTCTTCTGGCAGATCTGCGTACGTGACTGGTTCGCCAACCACCTCCTCCGCAGCTTTTGACATGGTTGCTGCAGACGTCGATGTTGTTGCAGGGTGTCCCACCGGGCGTGCCAGAATGTGTTGCGGTCAGAAACCCACCGGCGAGCAACGACGGGCAACACAAGAGGAGCCGGGAGGCTCCCGGGATTGCGGCTGACCCCGGTCCCTCGGGCGACGGCCCGCAATGCCTTCTGGCACACGCGTCCTGGTGCTTACGAGGGCGTGCCACCTGACCTATACCTGGTCAGGAAGGTGATGGATTGCTTCGACTAGTTTCCTGCATGGCAAACACGTAAACATTAAATACGAGCCCCAATCGGCTCTTAAGTTATTTCGTGGATCGGCTCAAAGAGCCGATTGCCCCATGGTTCATGTTAGATTTATAAGGACATGGGGATCATGCTTTATCAATATCAAGCTAAGCTAATCTACGATAGTCTAGGGTTTTCACCGTATAATCGGAACATCCTATGCGTAATTGAGCCTAGCAGGTACGTAAGATGATGGAAAACCAACCCTAAAGAGACCTAAAAACCAACGTGAAGTTGATCCCCGGAACAATCCCTCTAGAGCTTAGTAAACCACACCTTACTCACTACCGGATCCTTCAACCCGTTTATAAGGCCTAACCATACGGATATCAAACCAATCCTTGAAGAACAAGGAGCAACTATAACGGATTAGATCTACTAAATAACGAACAAGCAAGGTGCTGCCCTTACACCTAAAATAGGTGTAAGGGCAGCTAGATATCGAGGGGAAGCGTAGCTAAACAAATGCATCGTGAAAGCATTGTGATCAACCCCAAAACACCTAAGATAAGGGTGTTGCTCGCCATCAAAAAGGCTTCAGCACGAGCAACACCAAAAACGAATAAGCTGATATCGCCTAGATCGCAAGATGCGATCTAGGCAGCATGTTGCTTACCCGGGAGAAACCCTCGAAACAAGGGGTGGCGATGCGCCTAGATTGATTTGTTGTGAACGTGATCGTCCTCCTTCTCAATAACCCTAGATACATATTTATAGTCCGTAGACTCTCTAACTTGGGAAAAAACCCAACCGTGTACGAGCTAAATTCTATCTCTTAATTCTAACCGACACGTATCCTACTATATTTACAGATACACGGGCAATATTGCCCAAACTTCTTGTACAAGGCCGGTTCGGGAATATCTTCCATGTAAATCTTCTAAGTCCATTTAATCACGGCCCATCTCCAGACTTGGTCAAATTCTGGTGATAACACAAACTTCGCTAATTGGAAGCCTTTTTTTCCAATCAGTGGTTATATGGCTCCAGAATATGCCTCCGAGGGCCAGTTCTCAATCAAGTCAGATGTCTTCAGCTTTGGTGTGTTGCTCCTCGAGATCATCAGCGGAAAAAGAAACAACGGGTTCCACCAGACCGGGAATTTTGGCAATCTTCTTGGGCATGTGAGTAGATGATCCTCTTGTTCGCCAATGTATTATAATTCAGTTTTCTATATTTTCCAAATAATCAAGAAAATGAATAGAAGAAGTCTATAGTTCACATGGTTGGAAACATTGTTTCCACTCTTATTACACTGGGCTACCACTGCTAGTTAATTTCATCATCACCACCCATTTTCAGGCTTGGCTATTATGGAAAAGGGAAAAATGGTTTGAGCTCATTGACCCATGCTTAGACATTAAGAATCCAAGCATAGAGATTACGAGATTCATTAATGTCGGGTTGATGTGCGTGCAAGACAACGACAATCTCGGATGCTATCTCACTGCTTATGAATGAGAGCACAAGCTTGCCTGACCCAAAGAAGCCTGCTCTTCCCTTTAAAAAAGAAGCCTGCTTATTTTCGGAACAAAGGAGAAGATCGAGAGTTAGAGGAACCGCACAGCGTAAACATTTTGACTGGATCACCACCGGATGGTAGATAATTGAGCTTCTTGCTTGCATTGCTTTTATTCTACGTGATTGCATAAAAAAATAGCGGAATCTATGTGATTTTGAAACTTAACACAATTTGCAGAAGATTCTGAAGATATATACTCGATCATTTTAGTCATGTTGGGCTGGATTTTTCTTGTAATTTCTAGGGCATTTTTTGTAATGTTGCTAGAAAATGTTGCCAGTATTGCATTTTCTTGTAATGTTGCTGGAAAATGCTTTTTTTTTGTAAGAATGCCTTTCTAATATTTTTTTGCGAATAGCCCTTTCTAATTTCTGAAAGGGATTGCTCCAGTTTGAAATAACTGAAAGAAGGCAGTTGTAACGAAATGGTCATGGCAACGATGACTTATTTAGTTTGGTCTTGCACAAAATCCCGTGATACATCTCCACCCTCGTCATTCCCCTTCCTCGCGCAGCTCTTCTCCTGCGATGTGCTGTTGCAAGAATGTAACAACAATGGGAACTACACCGCGAACAACACCTTCCTATCAAACCTAAGGCAGTTATCCTCCACCCTTCCCATTAACGCCTCCTCTTCTACCTCCCTCTTCTCCACGGGCGTCCTCGGGGACATCCCGAACACAGTGTAGGCCTTCACACTCTGCTGTGGCAATACCATCAATGCATCCGCGTGCACGTACTACATGGACGCAACCATCTACTACGAGTCCTGCTACCTCCGCTTTTGGCTTCCACTGACAACCCTAAATGGCACATCATGCCCAACATCGAGTAACTCTCCAGTGGCAACCTTCGACGCCACCGTGGGTCTCCTCCTCACCGTTGTCATAGACTACACTGTGCTGAACTCGTCCATGTTGTTCAACACAGGAGTAGAGGACTTCGACGTGAGCACCCCGAAGATCTACGGGCTGACGCTACCCCGAAGATTTGCATAACTTAGTCAATCCTCCTATGTTCTTACCCTCGGTAGTAGCCACTTGCCAGTATGACAACATAAAAATGACATATTATCCCTTTTTTTCTTCAAAGAAACCCTTTCTAATTTCTAAAAGAGGGTCGCTCCCGTTTGAAACAGTAACTGGAAGAAGGAAGTTCTGAGAAATGGTCGTGGCACCATGACTCATTCAGTTTGATTCATCAATAGTCAACACTATTCCTATATAAAATTTCATTTGTGGACGCGTGTCGTGACGGTTTCGGCATCAAACGGCCAGCTGCTTTCAGGACTAGGTAGAGAGTCTGGTTGCTCGAACAAATTCTCGCCCAGTGCCTGCATCATATCTTTTTAAGAAGTCGTTTCTTCTAATTTCTGAAAGGGATAGCCCAAATAACTGAAAGAACGCTGTTCTGAAGAACGATGACTTGTTCAGCTTGATTCATCAATAGTCAACACTACTCCTACATAAAATTCCATTTGTGGGAATATTGTTCCTTTATCTGCGTTCAACACGGCCCCTACGAAAGTTAACACCGATCAATCAGGCATGACATGCTCGCAGCGGAAAGATCAGAGAATCCAACTCCCCCCTGAACTACCATTGGTCATCGACCTCAACAATTCATCTACAGTACTGAATTTCTTTATTCCTCTATGATTATAAGCCGCCGGCTATCTCTTGATATTAATATTTTCATGCTTCTGACCCGAAGTAAACAAGCAGTGCACTAAACTAGATCTCCTCTGTGCAAATCAAACTGTTCGTAGTGTCATGTCACTAGAATTCCCAACTCCCAAGCCAGCCTATAAAGTCACATTCCTTGTCTCTTCTGCACCCGTTGTATCTTGTTGTCTCAGACCCACACCACCACCTGGCTATCACCATGATCTCGCACGAACTCTGGTGCTACCTCTGCATCCTCGTCGTCCCCTTTCTCGCGCAGCTCGTCTCCAGCGACGTGCTGCGGCAAGAATGCGACAATAGCCGGAACTACACCGCGAACAGCGAATTCCAATCAAACCTAGAGCAGCTCTCCTCCGTCCTCCCCATTAACGCCTCCTCGTCTCCCACCCTCTTCTCCACCGGCGCCGCCGGGGCCATCCCGAACACGGTGTACGCGCTCACCCTCTGCCGCGGCGACACCGCCAACGCATCCGCCTGCGCTGACTGCTCGGCAACGCCTTCCGGGACGCGCAGCAGGCGTGTCCCTACAACATGGACGCCACCGTCTACTACGAGCACTGCTACCTCCGCTTCTCCTACCAGAACTTCCTTGCTTCCGCCGACAACACCAAACGGCAGATCGCACCCAACGGGGCGAGCGTCGCCTCGCCGGCGGCGACCCTCGACGCCGCCGTGGGTGTTCTCCTTGCTGCGGTCTCGGACTACGCCGCCATGAACTCCTCCATGCGGTTCGGCACAGGAGTACAAGACTTCGACGTGAGCGCCCCGAAAATCTACGCGATGGCGCAGTGCCGGCCGGACATTGGACCGGCCGAGTGCAGGGATTGCCTAGAGAAAATAACGAGGGTGATGCCAAAGCATTTAAGCAGGCGGCGGGGAGGGCAGATCCTGGGGTTACGGTGCAACTACCGGTTTGAGCTGTATCCTCCCTTCCTCGGCAATCCCGTTTTGCAGCTCAAAGCGCCGGCGTGGGCCGTTGCGCCTTCGCCGGATGGTGACGGACCCATAGTCCCAGATGGAGGTGAGTTGCAGATTTCAATAAAAACTATACTACTCCCTCCGACCATATTATTTGATGCTAAAATGGATGTGTCTACAACTAAAATATGTACAGATACATCTATATTAGCATCAAGTAATATGAAGTAGTACATTTTCCTAGCTACTAGTAAAGTGAAGCTCAGGTGCTGGAGACCTGCACATTTGTTGAAATACCATAGAGTTCAGGGCTTATAGGGACGATCGTACAACGCAAAATTAGGCCAAACACATAAGTTGATTTCCATACCATCTTGAATACTACAGGAATCCAATGATGTCTGATTGGGGGGGGGGGGGCATAGGGTACCTACCAAGCGGTTGGAATGTGTGAAAAAATCCTACAAATTGAATCCGAAGAAAAAAATTATGTTTACTTTCTTTCCAATCAAACAGCCTACATAGAAGAAGCATCCAAAGGATTAGAATTATCAAAAAACTTTTCAAAATTCAATTGAATTGATGAATTCACCCATAAGTCTGAACTCGTGAAGAAAGTTGGACATTATATTTCGACACTCCCTGCCACTCCTAGGCTTCAGCTGACCATTGTGGTGACATGGATGAAAGTCCGCGGAAATTTTTATTTTACTACTGCGTTGGTCATGTCTTGAAGTTGAGACAACTTAGCTCTGATTACATATTGAATTGATGCCCTGACCAATTCACCCAAAGTACCATAATGGAGAAGGGTGTGCGATATATTTCAACAAATTAAAAAATGTCTCAATAGACAGGCATATATACATTTATATATATGCTCAATAGACAGGCATATCTGGCCACACAGGTAAATACTTTTGAGAGCATCAAGAAGTGAAAGATTCGAGAGGTAAGAGTAAGACACACGAGATGGAGTAAAGAAAGGGATGTTCTGAACATCAGACCAAGTTTTCATAGAGCTTCTTTGTCGAAATGAGCCAAATTTTAAGTTTATTGTGTGGATACTACATATAGTACACGTTGCAAATATACATTTATATTAAACACTAATAGACCTATTCCATGTAGTCAAGTGATTTAACTCTAGTGTCATTTTACAGGAGGAAGAAAAAATAAACCAAACACAATCGCACATATCCTAGCCGTTGCATTGGCTGTTGTTTGTGCAGCATTGGCTTCCACTTTTGTCTGCTTTTGTCTCTGGAGCTGGAGAAGAAAACAAATATTGCCCATACTACCATGTAAGTTATTAAGATTGCAGTCATTAAACGAAGGAGAATATGTAGGTCCAACTCTTTAATAAAAAAAATATATAAATAATTGTAAGGCAATTCAAGTTTCAACTATATCAATTATCAAAACATATAGGATACAATAATTATGCATTCCAGACAATGGATTTTGCAGTTCATTCTAAATGATCAAACTTCGTCATCTTTTGAAATGGGGTTCGTTTGTATATATAATAATTGGCACATTGGACAGATTCTGGGAACTGGGAGAGCATTCCCAACATCAATTTATCCATTCTTGATCTGCAAACACTGGAAGCTGCAACAGAGAACTTTAGAGACGAAAATAAGCTTGGGGAAGGAGGGTTTGGTGCTGTTTATAAGGTGCCAATCGTATCATTGTGTTGCTCGTTCTGTGTTGTTTTGGACTGCTTGTGACTTCTGGTGAATTTATATGTTTGCTATTTGTGCATCACTGCATCCTACAGGGAGCTCTTCCTGATGGCCAAGAGATAGCAGTGAAGAGACTCTCCCCTGGTTCAACACAAGGAATAGGAGAGTTGAAGGCAGAGCTGGTTTTTGTTGCGAAGCTTCAGCACAAAAATCTTGTTAGGCTAATTGGAGTTTGCTTGGAAGAACAAGAGAAACTCGTTATCTACGAATACATGCCTAACAGAAGCCTTGACACGATTCAAAAAACTTTTCAAAATTCTATTGAATTGATGAATTCACCCATAAGTCTGAACTCGTGAAGAAAGTTGGACATTATACTTCAACACTCCCTGCCACTCCTAGGCTTCAGCTTACCATTGTGGTGAGATGGATGAAAGTCCGCAGAAATTTTTATTCCACTACTGCGCTGGTCAGGTCTTCAAGTTGAGACAACTTAGCTCTGATTACATATTGAATTGATGCCCTGACCAATTCACCCAAAGTTCCATAATGGAGAAGGGTGTGCAATATATTTCAACAAATTCAAAAATGGCTCAATGGACAGGCATATCTGGCCAGGTAAATACTTTTGAGAGCATCAAGAAGTGAAAGATTCGAGAGGTAAGACACACGAGATGGAGTAAACAAAGGGATGTTCTAAACATCAGACCAAGTTTTCGTAGAGCTTCTTTGTCGAAAGGTGCCAAATTTTAAGTTTACCGTGTGGATACTAAATATAGTACACGTTGCAAATATACATTTATATTAAACACTAATAGACCTATTCCATGTAGTCAAGTGATTTAACTCTAGTGTCATTTTACAGGAGGAAGCAAAAATAAACCAAATACAATCGCACGTATCCTAGCCGTTGCATTGACTGTTGTTTGTGCAGCATTGGCTTCCACTTTTGTCTGCTTTTGTCTCTGGAGCTGGAGAAGAAAACAAATATTGCCGATACTACCATGTAAGTTACCAAGATTGCAGATCATTAAACGAAGGAGAATAGGTAGGTCCAACTCTTTAATAAAAAAAGATAAAAATAGTTGTAAGCCAATTCAAGTTCAAATATATCAATTATCGAAATATATATGATAAAATAATTATGCATTCCAGACAATGGATTTTGCTGTTCATTCTAATGATCAAACTTCATCATCTTTCGAAATGGGGTTCGTTTGTATAGATAATAATTGGCACATTGGACAGATTCTGGGAACTGGGAGAGCGTTCCCAACATCAATTTATCCATTCTTGATCTGCAAACACTGGAAGCTGCAACAGAGAACTTTAGAGACGAAAATAAGCTTGGGGAAGGAGGGTTTGGTGCTGTTTATAAGGTGCCAATCGTGTCATTGTGTTGCTCGTTCTGTGTTGTTTTGGACTGCTTGTGACTTCTGGTGAATTTATATGTTTGCTATTTGTGCATCATCACTGCATCCTACAGGGAACTCTTCCTGATAGCCAAGAGATAGCAGTGAAGAGACTATCCCCTGGTTCAACACAAGGAATAGGAGAGTTGAAGGCAGAGCTGGTTTTTGTGGCAAAGCTTCAGCACAAAAATCTTGTTAGGCTAATTGGAGTTTGCTTGGAAGAACAAGAGAAACTCATTATCTACGAATACATGCCTAACAGAAGCCTTGACACGATTCTCTTTGGTAAAAACTAAAGACATTGCGCCAAAAACATATTTAAATCTGAGCTATAATAATGGCGCAAAATTAACCTCACTGATGTTTCTTGCTTCTTTATAGATCCTGAGAAGAGAAAGGATCTTGATTGGAAGAAGAGGTTCAAGATAATAAATGGAATCGCCAGAGGTTTGCAATATGTGCATGAAGATTCTGAGCTGAAAATAATCCACAGAGACCTTAAAGCAAGCAATGTTCTGTTAGACTCGGATTTGAATGCTAAGATTTCAGACTTTGGCTTGGCAAGGTTGTTTCAAGGGGATCAATCAAAGGATGTCACAAACAGAGTTGATGTTGAATTTGAAATTGTGATCAAAGATTGTGAATTTCTGTAATTCTAAATTTTCATAATTGTGCATTCAGCTCTTTTTGATCTCTCATCTCCCTTTATTGCTTTTCAGGAACAATTGATGGACGGTCTCCCAAGATTGACTAGTAACGACGGCATGCTGCCGGCCACGGCTGTTTCATAAATCAGAGGATCTCTAAAAATCTCGAAAAGTTATGGCACTATCCTGACAAAGAGCCAACAAATCACACAAGGGTATGCGTATATTACATGAGAAGGAGAAAGCATCTATACCTGTTCGATGGATCTAGCTCGCTCTCGGCCGGCCGGACTGAGATCTAAGCTGAGGAAGACGAATGACTCCACGGGCCTGTGTGATCCAGCCATCTTCACCATGGCCCCATCTAGAGCGGCGGATGATGCAGCACGTCGGACTCCTCTCCTCTCCTCTCCGAGCAAGAGTCAAAGTCTAAGTCACACGCGACGCACGCGTTGGATACACCCCTCTTGATACTTATAGGAGAAGACTTGAGGTTTTGGAGCAAGCAGTTCGAATTTTGGGTGGAGGGGAGGGAGGTATGGCGGGAAGAAGATGAATTTTCTTTCGATCTCTCATCTCCCTTCGTTGGTTTTCAGGAGTGATTGATGAAAGGACGCCATGATTGACTAGTGGCACGGATGGCTCACATGCATGCCATCGGCCGGCCGTAGAAAATGGCGATCTCGCGCTAGTAAATAATACTCCCACAGTTGCATATATCGAGGGGGTGAATCGGGGATCTCTAAAAATCTGGGCCATAATAAGTTCCATTCAGTTATTATATGTTTCCTAAAATTCGGCAATTAGTTTCCAAACATACCACTGTTGGTAATCCTAAAACTAGTAATTACACGCATGGCACACCCAAGTTTAGCTAGAAATCCGTAAAGGATGACTCTTATTGCACATAGAGGCAAGATGTGGCCGGTGTTGGACATAGAGAAACTCTTATTTACTAGTGACGCGGATTGCTCATATGCATGCCAAGAGCCGTCCACAGCTGTTGCATAAATCGAGCGGTTGAATCAGGGATCTCTAAAAATCTGGACCGTAATAAGTTGCATTCACTTATTATGTTTCCTAAAATTCTAGGATTAGTTTCCAAACGTACCACTGCTTGTAATCCTGAAACTAGTCATTGGACGCCATGGCGCACCCACGATAAGCTAGGGACCGGTAGAGGACTCTACTGTACGTAGATGAAAGATGTGGGGAGTCAGTAGAGGACTCTTATTGGGTGGACTATATTCCTCCTATATTTGACTATATTCATCTCACAAAGGAGTTTTTTTTATTAGACTTCATACATATTTATGCTGATTCATATAGAGAGAGAACCGAATGATATTATGTCCAAGATTCATAAGTAAGTTGTCTATCAGCCTATATGTGCTTTGTTTTTATCTTTTGATAGATTCGCTGGTTCCATAGGTGGTGAATAATCAACTCATATAATGAAAATTATAAATTTTGGCACAACCTTGGGTATTTTCCGGACTTTCAAGATCACACGACAATTAATATATATACACTTCACAAACTACACAAGTGCAACAGCACACCTCATGTGGCATTCAACCATACCAGAGGTCGAACCAAACAGAAATCAAACGACACTAAACCACCAACACCAACGAGAGCTGATGCACAGGTCAAAAGTCAACCATGGGATGGTCACATACAACACATAAATGCCGCGCTACAAGATGGTATCGAATGTGAAACCTTGGCTACTCACACACTGCAATCATCAAGCTTCCAAGTGATGCATCAGGCTGCGGGCAGCAGCTCCAGGTTCCACATAACTTACCCTGGTTGTCATCCTCATTGTCCTTGCACAGAAACAAAACAAGATGGTCAGCTTTGGAGCAAATACATAGCATTTGTGCCTTTGTGTGCTTGCACGTACACATAGAGAGAAATCATAGCTAAAGAACTGAAAAGACTATCCACGAATTGGAATTTATCATACACAGAAAACAAAAGCCCGTCCATCAATCTTAGCTAGCTGCAATCATACCAGATTAGTGGAGTGAAATGGCTGCAGCGTTTTGGCACAGTTCCAAGTCAAAAACTTCAGAGAAAAATCAAGTTACTATTGTACCAAATGTTACGAATAAACTGGCCAGCAACTTGCTAGACTAGCCAGACATCAATCTGAAAATTCACTACACAACACACAGAGCTAGATAACAAACTATGTTCAGCCACGACATAACATCAACCTAAATAATCCAGAGAGTCACTAGGAGCAAAGTCTTTCACCAAACTTGTACCAAAACTTGACTATAAAACAATGATAACCGCAGCCCCAGGTATATAACGTTAGACAATGCAAATATGTCAAATAGAATCCGACGCCAGAATCCAGGAGAAGCAACAGCTCACCTAAACCATCGAGTTGATGAAGAGGCCACCGTGCTTGTGGTTGAGGAGAAGTGAACTCAATGCAACAAGTAGTCGAAGCCAAATGTACACCGCGGACAGCACAACACCACTACACCAGGTCTTGTAGGAGCTGCCAGTTATAAACATTGAGGACATGAAGAAAAAATTGTCGAGTGGCCAGTTAGGCATACAAGTTCAAGTCTCATAACAACAAACAAGTGAATTTATAGCTCTGGAGCAAATGCATAACATCTGTGCATGTGCGTGCTTGCAGCACCATATAGCGACAAATGAGCAAAAAAAACTGAAAACACTAGCCACACATTGGAATTTATCATACACAGAAAACAAAAGCCCATCCGTCTAATTTTTTTTTGACAAACCATACATCCAGCTTAGCTAGATGCAAACCAGATTAGTAGAGTGAAATGGCTGCAGCGTATTGGGAAAGTTCCAAGTCATACATTCACCAAATTCAGATGAAAATCGAGATACTATTATACAAAATTTCACGAAAAAAAATGGCCAGCAACTTGCTAGACCTGCTGGACCTCAATCTGAAATTTCACTACACAACACACTGCTAGATATCAAACTATGTGCAGGCATGACATTGCAGCAACCTGAAACTTCCAGGAAGTCACTAGGAGCAAACTCTTTCACCACAATTGTACCAAAACTTAACTATAAAGCAATGATATCCGTTGCCCTAGATATATAACGTTAGTGAATGCAAATATGTCAAACTAGAATCCGGCGCCAGAATCCAGGAGAAGCAGCAACTCACCTAAACCGTAGAGATGATGAAGAGGCCACCGTGGTTGTGGTTGAGGCGTGGTGAACTCAATGCAGGAAGTAATCGAAGACGGATGCCTGCCGCAACCAGGATAGCACCAGGTCTTGTAGGAGCTGTCAGTTATAAAAATTGAGGACATGAAGAAAATTGTAGAGTGGCCAGGCATACAAGTTCAAGTCTCATAAGGATAAACAAGTGAATTTATTCAACCAACTATAGCAATAAGAACTTATTTCATTAGGACACACAGAAAACAGAGTTAGACAAGAATGGTATGCACAAATGTCTGAAATAATACTGTGTTTATTTGATTTCCTTTCTTGAAGCTTGAGTTTGAGGTACTAAGTACAACCAGTACACTAACTACTATTCTCTTTTGCTTATTGATGAATTTCGAATGTGCAAATCGAGCTACTATTATACCAAATTTCACAAAAAAATGGCCTGCACATAGTTTGATATCTAGCAGTGTGTTGTGTAGTGTTTAGCAAGTATTTTTGTATATTTTCTCAAAAAAAAAAGTATATTTGTATCAGGAATTGGATTCCGGCAGAGATATCCATACAAACAAGGTAAATGTACGCCTATCAAGAAAAAATACTGGTGTTTAACACTAATAATAACTCAGGATCTCTCCCTCCTTCCAATGGAGGCACACAGAGCTAGAACAGCAATTGTCTGCAAGTAATTAAATTCCAAAGTGCAAGATGAAATCAAATCCACGCAAAGTGAAGATAAGCCAATAGCCAAATCAATGAACTAGTTAGTAAGTCATTCAGTTCAAGGGTTCAAGAGCAGCCTGCAAAGATCAATAATTAAGTAGAAACTAAGCCTACACATGCTAGAACTAGCATAGGTTAAAAATAACTAACCTGCACATGCTAGAATGTTAATCAATAAATAATTGCTCCATAACCATGTCAATGAACTAGGCAATTATTTAGCATAAGCAAATTAAGCCTGATCAGATGATAAAGTCCTAGAATGTACAATAACCAAAGTTAAATGCATGAAGTTTAACTAGAACCATATTTTTTCGCATTAAAAGATGGAATTGATGAAATAATTTCCAACTCAAGCAACAATTTGGCGAGCATCAATAAGGCAGCAAATAGAATTTATCATGGGCAAAATTTATCGCATTGAATCACAAAAGAGACAAGCCACTTTGATCTAGCCCAGATCAGTAACAATCTGTACAAAACCCTACGTATTAAATAATAAAAGCTCAGGTCAAGCACACATTAGATAAAATTCTAGTTTAAGGTAGATACTAACTAACTCAGCCAAACCAAGCCTACAAGTAAACCAGAAAGTCACATCTTTCTATCGAAAACATTCTGCACACAGCCCAGTCAAGGCAAAACCCATAACATCAATATGTCACTAGATCATATTAAGCTAGTCTTTACTTCAAAAAAAAATCCAAACAACAATCAACGAGAAAATGCAATGCCTGGTAAAAAGAACCAAGCAACACTGCACCATGCATCAAACTGGGAACATAAAAGCAATTCCAGTCCATACTCCTAGGACAGGGAAGTATATAAGCAAAGTGAACCAATATAGGTGTTGTGTTGTGCTCGCATTTCATGACCCCGGGAGAACTTGAATAACCATCTTCTCCATCAGGTTGGTTTGGCCATTCTGTAGGGCCGAAATCGATGGGAATCAACTCCATGGTGCCGCAGGGAGTTCACAACCTCTCCTTCACTACACACAAAGCCACCACAATGGCATCATACAAAAACCAAAGTGGGGCTGCAGGTAAAATGGAAAGAAGATTCTCAGTAGCTTGACATAAAAGTCTGAATAACATGGAGCTAAATCCACAAAAGCCACAAACAAAACGCATGCATTCACTTCATAAAATGAGATCTAAACATGAAAATCACTTTATCAGCCAACATGACAACATGGGAGTCCTCATTCTAGGTTTATTGAACTCTATATGGACACAATTACTCATTAAGCTCTCATATGGTCCTACTTCTGTGCAAAGCTCCACACAAGTTGTCCACTTAAATTCTGAACAGGGTGCGCTCATGTGGATAAATAATAGTGTTGATGCAAAAATCGGAAGCCATGCCAGAAACAATAACCAGATTCTGACAATAATGCAATCTACTATGCGTCCTTTTGCTTCGCCTTTGCCGTACCAGCAACAAGTTTGCAACAATCGCAACTCATTATTTAACAGCAGAAGCCCTCTCTAACACAATCACTAAAGAGAGGTACTCTACTTCAAAGGTCCAGTGTGGTCCTCAAATCAATCAGCCCTCTCTAACACACGAATGCAAATTCACAAAATACAGTTTGTTACACTGACGGACCTATTACTACAACTAATCAAACAAAATATGACACTGCAGAATAGGTAGCTATCACACTGTAGATGCGCTCTAGGTATCAAGGTATATGGCAGACCTATTAACTATTCTTTTGGAGTGAAAATAATATGCATCTTAACGATACAAGTTCTTTTATATAACCTCACTATCCATCTTGTTTTAGTAAAATACTTAATATACAAGATTACAGAAGAAAACGAGGATGACGTTGATTGTATGACAATGTTTTGCCATCAAGAGACCGTTACTACTTTGTTCTAATCCATGATAATGTGTGCTCCATCTTTTAAGCCAACACAGCAGACCCAATGAGAAAATGGTGCAAATAATATGAAGAAAAAAAAGATTTCGAAGATGCAACCTGGTACCAACTCTAGCGAATTCTGACTGCATGAATATCATCTATCAAAGGGGAAAAAAAGACAGTGACACAATGAAGAATTTTGTATTTTTTTCAAACTGAGTGCATATTGTTTGAGCATGTTCCTTATCACAACATACAGCTATTATTGTCCCAAATGAAGCACCAACAAACCACTTCCAAGTTCCAGCTAAATAGAAGGTTAAACACAAACAAACCTAGTAAAGGCAGAGCATTATAATGTTGGATGCAGATCCTTGCTCTTACCCATTCACTCTATCATCTAGACGGTCATGGGATGAGCCAGGTTGCTGGGGTGTCGCTGCTGCGAGGGGGTGGCGCTGGTTGTTACCGATTGTTGCGATGAGTTGTCAGGGTAAAACAAACCTCCAGATTAACTGTATTGAGCAGGTGGTGCTCCTCCAGTAGCTTTGTCCTGGTACATTAGCAGTGTGAGTAATTAAAGTTGCATACATAGCTGGAATTTAATTTGTGTTGTTAGATATGTTTTCCTCAAAGCCAACTAATAGCATTTATTTTGCGTAAAATTTCTTTCTTTAGATCACACAAGCATGAATAACACAATACTACAGTAGATTTCCTCATAGTTTTAAATCCATAATTTACAGTCAGCCTACAGCCATATAATATAAGGAAGCTAGCTGAATAAAACTAGAACGAGGGAGGAGGGAAGCACAATGGCACTTATGCCAAGAGGTAAACCTAAGCAAAACTAAACATATTATATAATAAACTCATGGTTAGTACATTACACTCTGTTCTTATCTATTCTATAATAAACTTACGTGTAGCCATGTAGCACAGTTTGTTGGTGAGGGACTGCCGCGCATCAGTCATGGTAATGCATCACGCGACTCGTGCCCTACGGATAATGGTGATCATCTGAATTATCATCTCATGCTGTGTAAAATGACAGGACAGTGAGAGTACTAAGTAGGTGTCATCATCATATTTACCTTGATGTCGGCATAACTGCTCAGGACAAAGTCGAACTCCACGGGTGGAAGATCTTGGAGTCGACAACAGTTCCTGCAAATGGAGAAAAGAAAATTCAGATTGCAGAACACATTAAACAATATTGGCAAGATGAAGCTTAAAGCAATCTAAAGAACAATGTCATAACATCACTCACCAGGGAGGATGTTGCCGCTCCGGTCGACGGAGTTCTGGTCATTGTGGTTGTGCACGAACAACCTGGTGTAGTGGCGCTTCTGGACTACGATGAAAGTGACATGTGTCTGGTAGTTCGCCTCAAGCGACGCACATGCCTGAGAGGCATATGGATTGGATCAGAGAAGAAAGTGTGTAAAATTATGAGATTTAGGGTCGATTGCAGTGTTTGTTACCCTACAGATGGTGTCGAGCTCGTGCAGTAGAACTTGGTAGAATAACTAGCCTTCACTCACACCATCGATGCCTAATATGATCATTGGCCTATTGGTGACCAAGGGACACACCTTGACACTGCATCACAGTGTTCCTTCCCACAACCTTTGAGAATAGAAGGTTGTGTTAGACTTCGACAACTGAAGAAAATGCAACCTTGACATTTATCTTCAGAGCAAGGTTTGCCAGGATCTGTTTGTTCATCTTAAATAATTGGCCAAACAGCACTGCGAGATCAGCCCAAGGTCAATCTCTCAGACGCGCTTCAAGTCACCTGAGACACCACAAGGGTATGAGCATCCATTTGGCTTGAACATTCAATCTAGTAGTGCACACAAATCAATGTCCTATAATTGAACCTGGCTTAACAGGCTACAAGTCCTATAATTGATAGTGTTACTGTTGTGAACAACAAGTACAATGAAGCATTTTAGGGATATTTGCCATTCCTGGGGCCTGGCACATGCAAGCGAGTTCACTGCAGAACCCAGTGGCAACGTTGTCCTGCATGTTTCAGGCAAAATTGGCACACATCCAGCTCCTGACTGTACCACCATTGAACAGTTTCTACATAAGGAAAAATGAAATGAACAATAAGGTTGAGATAAAAGTAAACAATGGGCATATATTTGATGTAGATATAACTTGGCCAATGCTGTGCATATTGATGCAGCTCTTTGATGTAGTATTATTACCTTGTTCATCATATTCCACTGGCCAACTCTAGGCAAGCAATCCTTCTCTCGACCGTTCTTGTTGTACTTAAGCTGCACGGACAGAAAAGAAAGGAGAAGCCATTGAAGGTGTTACAGCGACTTATGTGGTATTGTTTAAGCATAGCAATTTCAGAAAACAAGATCAGTAGCAGAGAAGGGCCAAGGGCAGAAGGTAGAGAATTTTCAGACATTGTGTCAACAAGATTCAGGTTCTACTTACCCGGGGAGCACGTAAAACCCGTGCATTGACCAACGTCAGCCACTCACTGATCTTGATGCTAAACTCTTTTGCATAAGGATCATCATGATAAGAGTTGGTTCACCATCTGTAAACACACAAATAAAATTGTGTTTTCTGAAACCATATGAACTTGCTTACTTGCACATATAGGAAGTTAGCGGCCCAACAGCACTATGACAAGAAGAAAATGTTGTACCTGAAGTAGGTCAGGCCCCGATCATGCAGGCGCTGCCATGTCTCCTCTAAAAGAGCACTTATTTGACTCTGGCTGTGCCTCTTGGTGTACCTCCGCTCCTCCACTAATTTGAGCATCTTGATGGTGATGGCGGTCCATATGGAGGAAGTCCTGGTCGTCCAGGGCTTAGCAGCAAAACACCGGCAACTCAACTTCGCTGTGGAACTTGTGGAATAGGTGGTGCGGCAGCTACAGAGGCCCTTCCTACCTGTGGACTGTGGTGCCATATCAGACATCATTTCAGCAAGTACAGAGACCAAAGAATTCAAGCAGGGCAGGATTGGGAGAGGGAAAAGACAGTACCTTTGGAGGGTGATGTCGACAAGTTCCTGAATGGAAGCGTCCACGGTACACCTGACCTTCTCCACAACGCCCAAAACATATTCATGCCCTACAAGAAAGGGACCAGAAAGTCAGACTATATGGCAAAGGACATAAGAGGATACAAGTATATATTACAAAGTATAAAACACGAGAAAATCTGGTGCCCTGTCAATCACCTTTAAAAATTTGTTTGCCGATACTATTCTTAACTAATCTTCAACACAACTTTGACTTCCTTAAATATGAAATAAAGATTGCAGTCCAAAATAAGAGTCATATTGTTTCTTTACGATATTTGTGGAAAGAATCAACAAAGTTATCTTTACATGTTGGAAACATTCGTAAACATCAAGTATAATGATTCGATTCATGGTGATCATATCAGTACAACATATATGTTATATATACACATAGCTAAATGGAAAAAAGGCAAGAGCAAACAAAATATCTTATTATGATGCCTTTCAAGTACAACATATATGTGATCAAGCCCAAAGTACAGAAGAATTGTTTGATTACAACTTTTATTACCCAATCTAGGAGGCCATAAATGCAATCAAACGCTACAGAATCATGATCAAATCCTAAAATGTAGGAGGCAACATTATGAACTTTGCATACAAAAGCTTTGGTTCCGGATAACATAATTCCAAATGTTTTGACAACATACAAGCATTAGTAGTTATACATCATCACAAGCTAGACGATGTAGACAAGAAAACAACTTCTAAAATTTTGAATCTAAACAACAATATTACTGCAATCGTGCAACACATCTAGGACACGTCCTGAACACAACAAATAGAAATATCCTCAATACAATTGAGAAATATATGTTGAGAATTGTTCAAGCTTGATCAAACTTTTATCACACAATTTAGGAGGCTGCATATGTGATCAAACACTGCTGAAGCATGATCAAATCCTAAGATTAAAGAGGCAACACGTCATCTTTTTATACAGAGGCTTGGTTCAGGACATAAAAATTCCAATGTTTTGACAACACACAAGCAAGTCTAGCTAGTAGCTACATCATTACAAGTAGAATATGTATACACGAAAACAACTCTGAAATTTCGAATCTGAACAAGAATATTAGTGCAATCCTACATCACATCTAGGACACCTCCTGGGCGGGCAGGCACTCGGGGATCCAATTGTAAAATAGCGCAAGGTCG
>NC_061514.1:254015564-254064573 GCF_022539505.1 Lolium rigidum
TCGACCTTGCGCTATTTTACAATTGGATCCCCGAGTGCCTGCCCGCCCAGGAGGTGTCCTAGATGTGATGTAGGATTGCACTAATATTCTTGTTCAGATTCGAAATTTCAGAGTTGTTTTCGTGTATACATATTCTACTTGTAATGATGTAGCTACTAGCTAGACTTGCTTGTGTGTTGTCAAAACATTGGAATTTTTATGTCCTGAACCAAGCCTCTGTATAAAAAGATGATGTGTTGCCTCTTAAATCTTAGGATTTGATCATGATTCAGCAGTGTTTGATTGCATTTATGGCTTCCTTGATTGGGTGATAAAAAGTTTGATCAAGCTTGAACAATTCTCAACATATATTTCTCAATTGTATTGAGGATTTTTCTCTGTGTTCAGGACGTGTCCTAGATGTGTTGCACGATTGCAGTAATATCGTTGTTTAGATTCAAAATTTTAGAAGTTGTTTTCTTGTCTACATCGTCTAGCTTGTGATGATGTATAACTACTAATGCTTGTATGTTGTCAAAACATTTGGAATTTTGTTATCCAGAACCAAGCTTTTGTATGAAAAGTTCATAATGTTGACTCCTACATTTTAGGATTTGATCATGATTCTGTAGCGTTTGATTGCATTTATGGCCTCCTAGATTGGGTGGTAAAAATTTTGATCGAAGAATTCTTCTGTACTTGGAGCTTGACCACATATATGTTGCACTTTAAAGACATCATAATAAGATATTTTGTTTGCTCTTGCCTTTTTTCCATTTAGCTATGTGTATATATAACATATATGTTGTACTGATATGATCACCATGAATCGAATCATTATACTTGATGTTTACGAATGTTTCCAACATGTAAAGATAACTTTGTTGATTCTTTCCACAAATATCGTAAAGAAACAATATGACTCTTATTTTGGACTGCAATCTTTATTTCATATTTAAGGAAGTCAAAGTTGTGTTGAAGATTAGTTAAGAATAGTATCGGCAAACAAATTTTTAAAGGTGATTGACAGGGCACCAGATTTTCTCGTGTTTTATACTTTGTAATATATACTTGTATCCTCTTATGTCCTTTGCCATATAGTCTGACTTTCTGGTCCCTTTCTTGTAGGGCATGAATATGTTTTGGGCGTTGTGGAGAAGGTCAGGTGTACCGTGGACGCTTCCATTCAGGAACTTGTCGACATCACCCTCCAAAGGTACTGTCTTTTCCCTCTCCCAATCCTGCCCTGCTTGAATTCTTTGGTCTCTGTACTTGCTGAAATGATGTCTGATATGGCACCACAGTCCACAGGTAGGAAGGGCCTCTGTAGCTGCCGCACCACCTATTCCACAAGTTCCACAGCGAAGTTGATTTGCCGGTGTTTTGCTGCTAAGCCCTGGACGACCAGGACTTCCTCCATATGGACCGCCATCACCATCAAGATGCTCAAATTAGTGGAGGAGCGGAGGTACACCAAGAGGCACAGCCAGAGTCAAATAAGTGCTCTTTTAGAGGAGACATGGCAGCGCCTGCATGATCGGGGCCTGACCTACTTCAGGTACAACATTTTCTTCTTGTCATAGTGCTGTTGGGCCGCTAACTTCCTATATGTGCAAGTAAGCAAGTTCATATGGTTTCAGAAAACACAATTTTATTTGTGTGTTTACAGATGGTGAACCACAACTCTTATCATGATGATCCTTATGCAAAAGAGTTTAGCATCAAGATCAGTGAGTGGCTGACGTTGGTCGATGCACGGGTTTTACGTGCTCCCCGGGTAAGTAGAACCTGAATCTTGTTGACACAATGTCTGAAAATTCTCTACCTTCTGCCCTTGGCCCTTCTCTGCTACTGATCTTGTTTTCTGAAATTGCTATGCTTAAACAATACCACATAAGTCGCTGTAACACCTTCAATGGCTTCTCCTTTCTTTTCTGTCCGTGCAGCTTAAGTACAACAAGAACGGTCGAGAGAAGGATTGCTTGCCTAGAGTTGGCCAGTGGAATATGATGAACAAGGTAATAATACTACATCAAAGAGCTGCATCAATATGCACAGCATTGGCCAAGTTATATCTACATCAAATATATGCCCATTGTTTACTTTTATCTCAACCTTATTGTTCATTTCATTTTTCCTTATGTAGAAACTGTTCAATGGTGGTACAGTCAGGAGCTGGATGTGTGCCAATTTTGCCTGAAACATGCAGGACAACGTTGCCACTGGGTTCTGCAGTGAACTCGCTTGCATGTGCCAGGCCCCAGGAATGGCAAATATCCCTAAAATGCTTCATTGTACTTGTTGTTCACAACAGTAACACTATCAATTATAGGACTTGTAGCCTGTTAAGCCAGGTTCAATTATAGGACATTGATTTGTGTGCACTACTAGATTGAATGTTCAAGCCAAATGGATGCTCATACCCTTGTGGTGTCTCAGGTGACTTGAAGCGCGTCTGAGAGATTGACCTTGGGCTGATCTCGCAGTGCTGTTTGGCCAATTATTTAAGATGAACAAACAGATCCTGGCAAACCTTGCTCTGAAGATAAATGTCAAGGTTGCATTTTCTTCAGTTGTCGAGTCTAACACAACCTTCTATTCTCAAAGGTTGTGGGGAAGGAACACTGTGATGCAGTGTCAAGGTGTGTCCCTTGGTCACCAATAGGCCAATGATCATATTAGGCATCGATGGTGTGAGTGAAGGCTAGTTATTCTACCAAGTTCTACTGCACGAGCTCGACACCATCTGTAGGGTAACAAACACTGCAATCGACCCTAAATCTCATAATTTTACACACTTTCTTCTCTGATCCAATCCATATGCCTCTCAGGCATGTGCGTCGCTTGAGGCGAACTACCAGACACATGTCACTTTCATCGTAGTCCAGAAGCGCCACTACACCAGGTTGTTCGTGCACAACCACAATGACCAGAACTCCGTCGACCGGAGCGGCAACATCCTCCCTGGTGAGTGATGTTATGACATTGTTCTTTAGATTGCTTTAAGCTTCATCTTGCCAATATTGTTTAATGTGTTCTGCAATCTGAATTTTCTTTTCTCCATTTGCAGGAACTGTTGTCGACTCCAAGATCTTCCACCCATGGAGTTCGACTTTGTCCTGAGCAGTTATGCCGACATCAAGGTAAATATGATGATGACACCTACTTAGTACTCTCACTGTCCTGTCATTTTACACAGCATGAGATGATAATTCAGATGATCACCATTATCCGTAGGGCACGAGTCGCGTGATGCATTACCATGACTGATGCGCGGCAGTCCCTCACCAACAAACTGTGCTACATGGCTACACGTAAGTTTATTATAGAATAGATAAGAACAGAGTGTAATGTACTAACCATGAGTTTATTATATAATATGTTTAGTTTTGCTTATGTTTACCTCTTGGCATAAGTGCCATTGTGCTTCCCTCCTCCCTCGTTCTAGTTTTATTCAGCTAGCTTCCTTATATTATATGGCTGTAGGCTGACTGTAAATTATGGATTTAAAACTATGAGGAAATCTACTGTAGTATTGTGTTATTCATGCTTGTGTGATCTAAAGAAAGAAATTTTACGCAAAATAAATGCTATTAGTTGGCTTTGAGGAAAACATATCTAACAACACAAATTAAATTCCAGCTATGTATGCAACTTTAATTACTCACACTGCTAATGTACCAGGACAAAGCTACTGGAGGAGCACCACCTGCTCAATACAGTTAATCTGGAGGTTTGTTTTACCCTGACAACTCATCGCAACAATCGGTAACAACCAGCGCCACCCCCTCGCAGCAGCGACACCCCAGCAACCTGGCTCATCCCATGACCGTCTAGATGATAGAGTGAATGGGTAAGAGCAAGGATCTGCATCCAACATTATAATGCTCTGCCTTTACTAGGTTTGTTTGTGTTTAACCTTCTATTTAGCTGGAACTTGGAAGTGGTTTGTTGGTGCTTCATTTGGGACAATAATAGCTGTATGTTGTGATAAGGAACATGCTCAAACAATATGCACTCAGTTTGAAAAAAATACAAAATTCTTCATTGTGTCACTGTCTTTTTTCCCCTTTGATAGATGATATTCATGCAGTCAGAATTCGCTAGAGTTGGTACCAGGTTGCATCTTCGAAATCTTTTTTTCTTCATATTATTTGCACCATTTTCTCATTGGGTCTGCTGTGTTGGCTTAAAAGATGGAGCACACATTATCATGGATTAGAACAAAGTAGTAACGGTCTCTTGATGGCAAAACATTGTCATACAATCAACGTCATCCTCGTTTTCTTCTGTAATCTTGTATATTAAGTATTTTACTAAAACAAGATGGATAGTGAGGTTATATAAAAGAACTTGTATCGTTAAGATGCATATTATTTTCACTCCAAAAGAATAGTTAATAGGTCTGCCATATACCTTGATACCTAGAGCGCATCTACAGTGTGATAGCTACCTATTCTGCAGTGTCATATTTTGTTTGATTAGTTGTAGTAATAGGTCCGTCAGTGTAACAAACTGTATTTTGTGAATTTGCATTCGTGTGTTAGAGAGGGCTGATTGATTTGAGGACCACACTGGACCTTTGAAGTAGAGTACCTCTCTTTAGTGATTGTGTTAGAGAGGGCTTCTGCTGTTAAATAATGAGTTGCGATTGTTGCAAACTTGTTGCTGGTACGGCAAAGGCGAAGCAAAAGGACGCATAGTAGATTGCATTATTGTCAGAATCTGGTTATTGTTTCTGGCATGGCTTCCGATTTTTGCATCAACACTATTATTTATCCACATGAGCGCACCCTGTTCAGAATTTAAGTGGACAACTTGTGTGGAGCTTTGCACAGAAGTAGGACCATATGAGAGCTTAATGAGTAATTGTGTCCATATAGAGTTCAATAAACCTAGAATGAGGACTCCCATGTTGTCATGTTGGCTGATAAAGTGATTTTCATGTTTAGATCTCATTTTATGAAGTGAATGCATGCGATTTGTTTGTGGCTTTAGTGGATTTAGCTCCATGTTATTCAGACTTTTATGTCAAGCTACTGAGAATCTTCTTTCCATTTTACCTGCAGCCCCACTTTGGTTTTTGTATGATGCCATTGTGGTGGCTTTGTGTGTAGTGAAGGAGAGGTTGTGAACTCCTGCGGCACCATGGAGTTGATTCCCATCGATTTCGGCCCTACAGAATGGCCAAACCAACCTGATGGAGAAGATGGTTATTCAAGTTCTCCCGGGGTCATGAAATGCGAGCACAACACAACACCTATATTGGTTCACTTTGCTTATATACTTCCCTGTCCTAGGAGTATGGACTGGAATTGCTTTTATGTTCCCAGTTTGATGCATGGTGCAGTGTTGCTTGGTTCTTTTTACCAGGCATTGCATTTTCTCGTTGATTGTTGTTTGGATTTTTTTTTGAAGTAAAGACTAGCTTAATATGATCTAGTGACATATTGATGTTATGGGTTTTGCCTTGACTGGGCTGTGTGCAGAATGTTTTCGATAGAAAGATGTGACTTTCTGGTTTACTTGTAGGCTTGGTTTGGCTGAGTTAGTTAGTATCTACCTTAAACTAGAATTTTATCTAATGTGTGCTTGACCTGAGCTTTTATTATTTAATACGTAGGGTTTTGTACAGATTGTTACTGATCTGGGCTAGATCAAAGTGGCTTGTCTCTTTTGTGATTCAATGCGATAAATTTTGCCCATGATAAATTCTATTTGCTGCCTTATTGATGCTCGCCAAATTGTTGCTTGAGTTGGAAATTATTTCATCAATTCCATCTTTTAATGCAAAAAAATATGGTTCTAGTTAAACTTCATGCATTTAACTTTGGTTATTGTACATTCTAGGACTTCATCATCTGATCAGGCTTAATTTGCTTATGCTAAATAATTGCCTAGTTCATTGACATGGTTATGGAGCAATTATTTATTGATTAACATTCTAGCATGTGCAGGTTAGTTATTTTTAACCTATGCTAGTTCTAGCATGTGTAGGCTTAGTTTCTACTTAATTATTGATCTTTGCAGGCTGCTCTTGAACCCTTGAACTGAATGACTTACTAACTAGTTCATTGATTTGGCTATTGGCTTATCTTCACTTTGCGTGGATTTGATTTCATCTTGCACTTTGGAATTTAATTACTTGCAGACAATTGCTGTTCTAGCTCTGTGTGCCTCCATTGGAAGGAGGGAGAGATCCTGAGTTATTATTAGTGTTAAACACCAGTATTTTTTCTTGATAGGCGTACATTTACCTTGTTTGTATGGATATCTCTGCCGGAATCCAATTCCTGATACAAAAATACTTTTTTTTTGAGAAAAGATAGAAAAATACTTGCTAAACACTACACAACACACTGCTAGATATCAAACTATGTGCAGGCCATTTTTTTGTGAAATTTGGTATAATAGTAGCTCGATTTGCACATTCGAAATTCATCAATAAGCAAAAGAGAATAGTAGTTAGTGTACTGGTTGTACTTAGTACCTCAAACTCAAGCTTCAAGAAAGGAAATCAAATAAACACAGTATTATTTCAGACATTTGTGCATACCATTCTTGTCTAACTCTGTTTTCTGTGTGTCCTAATGAAATAAGTTCTTATTGCTATAGTTGGTTGAATAAATTCACTTGTTTATCCTTATGAGACTTGAACTTGTATGCCTGGCCACTCTACAATTTTCTTCATGTCCTCAATTTTTATAACTGACAGCTCCTACAAGACCTGGTGCTATCCTGGTTGCGGCAGGCATCCGTCTTCGATTACTTCCTGCATTGAGTTCACCACGCCTCAACCACAACCACGGTGGCCTCTTCATCATCTCTACGGTTTAGGTGAGTTGCTGCTTCTCCTGGATTCTGGCGCCGGATTCTAGTTTGACATATTTGCATTCACTAACGTTATATATCTAGGGCAACGGATATCATTGCTTTATAGTTAAGTTTTGGTACAATTGTGGTGAAAGAGTTTGCTCCTAGTGACTTCCTGGAAGTTTCAGGTTGCTGCAATGTCATGCCTGCACATAGTTTGATATCTAGCAGTGTGTTGTGTAGTGAAATTTCAGATTGAGGTCCAGCAGGTCTAGCAAGTTGCTGGCCATTTTTTTTCGTGAAATTTTGTATAATAGTAGCTCGATTTTCATCTGAATTTGGTGAATGTATGACTTGGAACTTTCCCAAAACGCTGCAGCCATTTCACTCTACTAATCTGGTTTGCATCTAGCTAAGCTGGATGTATGGTTTGTCAAAAAAAAATTAGACGGATGGGCTTTTGTTTTCTGTGTATGATAAATTCCAATGTGTGGCTAGTGTTTTCAGTTTTTTTTGCTCATTTGTCGCTATATGGTGCTGCAAGCACGCACATGCACAGATGTTATGCATTTGCTCCAGAGCTATAAATTCACTTGTTTGTTGTTATGAGACTTGAACTTGTATGCCTAACTGGCCACTCGACAATTTTTTCTTCATGTCCTCAATGTTTATAACTGGCAGCTCCTACAAGACCTGGTGTAGTGGTGTTGTGCTGTCCGCGGTGTACATTTGGCTTCGACTACTTGTTGCATTGAGTTCACTTCTCCTCAACCACAAGCACGGTGGCCTCTTCATCAACTCGATGGTTTAGGTGAGCTGTTGCTTCTCCTGGATTCTGGCGTCGGATTCTATTTGACATATTTGCATTGTCTAACGTTATATACCTGGGGCTGCGGTTATCATTGTTTTATAGTCAAGTTTTGGTACAAGTTTGGTGAAAGACTTTGCTCCTAGTGACTCTCTGGATTATTTAGGTTGATGTTATGTCGTGGCTGAACATAGTTTGTTATCTAGCTCTGTGTGTTGTGTAGTGAATTTTCAGATTGATGTCTGGCTAGTCTAGCAAGTTGCTGGCCAGTTTATTCGTAACATTTGGTACAATAGTAACTTGATTTTTCTCTGAAGTTTTTGACTTGGAACTGTGCCAAAACGCTGCAGCCATTTCACTCCACTAATCTGGTATGATTGCAGCTAGCTAAGATTGATGGACGGGCTTTTGTTTTCTGTGTATGATAAATTCCAATTCGTGGATAGTCTTTTCAGTTCTTTAGCTATGATTTCTCTCTATGTGTACGTGCAAGCACACAAAGGCACAAATGCTATGTATTTGCTCCAAAGCTGACCATCTTGTTTTGTTTCTGTGCAAGGACAATGAGGATGACAACCAGGGTAAGTTATGTGGAACCTGGAGCTGCTGCCCGCAGCCTGATGCATCACTTGGAAGCTTGATGATTGCAGTGTGTGAGTAGCCAAGGTTTCACATTCGATACCATCTTGTAGCGCGGCATTTATGTGTTGTATGTGACCATCCCATGGTTGACTTTTGACCTGTGCATCAGCTCTCGTTGGTGTTGGTGGTTTAGTGTCGTTTGATTTCTGTTTGGTTCGACCTCTGGTATGGTTGAATGCCACATGAGGTGTGCTGTTGCACTTGTGTAGTTTGTGAAGTGTATATATATTAATTGTCGTGTGATCTTGAAAGTCCGGAAAATACCCAAGGTTGTGCCAAAATTTATAATTTTCATTATATGAGTTGATTATTCACCACCTATGGAACCAGCGAATCTATCAAAAGATAAAAACAAAGCACATATAGGCTGATAGACAACTTACTTATGAATCTTGGACATAATATCATTCGGTTCTCTCTCTATATGAATCAGCATAAATATGTATGAAGTCTAATAAAAAAAACTCCTTCGTGAGATGAATATAGTCAAATATAGGAGGAATATAGTCCGCCCAATAAGAGTCCTCTACTGACTCCCCACATCTTTCATCTACGTACAGTAAGAGTCCTCTACCGGTCCCTAGCTTATCGTGGGTGCGCTGGTACGTTTGGAAACTAATCCTAGAATTTTAGGAAACATAATAATGCAACTTATTACGGTCCAGATTTTTAGAGATCCCTGATTCAACCCCTCGATTTATGCAACAGCTGTGGACGGCTCTTAGCATGCATATGAGCAATCCGCGTCACTAGTAAATAAGAGTTCTCTCTATGTCCAACGCCGGCCACATCTTGCCTCTATGTGCAATAAGAGTCATCCTTTACGGATTTTCAGCTAAACTTGGGTGTGCCATGCGTGTAATTACTAGTTTTAGGATTATCACAAGTGGTATGTTTGGAAACTAATTGCCGAATTTTAGGAAACATATAATAACTAAATGGAACTTATTATGGCCCAGATTTTTAGAGATCCCCGATTCACCCCCTCGATATATGCAACTGTGGGAGTATTATTTACTAGCGCGAGATCGCCATTTTCTACGGCCGGCCGATGGCATGCATGTGAGCCATCCGTGCCACTAGTCAATCATGGCGTCCTTTCATCAATCACTCCTGAAACCAACGAAGGGAGATGGGAGATCGAAAAGAAATGTCATCTTCTTCCCGCCATACCTCCCTCCCCTCCACCCAAAATTCGAACTGCTTGCTCCAAAACCTCAAGCCTTCTCCTATAAATACCAAAAGGGGTGTATCCAACGCGTGCGTCGCGTGTGACTTAGACTTTGACTCTTGCTCGGAGAGGAGAGGAGAGGAGAGGAGGCCGACGTGCTGCATCATCGGCGTCGCCGCCGTCGCTCGAGCTGAGGCTGTGGTGAAGATGGCTGGATCAGACAGGCCCGTGGAGTCATTCGTCTTCCTCAGCTTAGATCTCAGTCCGGCCGGCCGAGAGCGAGCTAGATCCATCGAACAGGTATAGATGCTTTCTCCTTCTCATGTAATATACGCATACCCTTGTGTGATTTGTTGGCTCTTTGTCAGGATAGTGCCATAACTTTTCGAGATTTTTAGAGATCCTCTGATTTATGAAACAGCCGTGGCCGGCAGCATGCCGCGTTACTAGTCAATCTTGGGAGACCGTCCATCAATTGTTCCTGAAAAGCAATAAAGGGAGATGAGAGATCAAAAAGAGCTGAATGCACAATTATGAAAATTTAGAATTACAGAAATTCACAATCTTTGATCACAATTTCAAATTCAACATCAACTCTGTTTGTGACATCCTTTGATTGATCCCCTTGAAACAACCTTGCCAAGCCAAAGTCTGAAATCTTAGCATTCAAATCCGAGTCTAACAGAACATTGCTTGCTTTAAGGTCTCTGTGGATTATTTTCAGCTCAGAATCTTCATGCACATATTGCAAACCTCTGGCGATTCCATTTATTATCTTGAACCTCTTCTTCCAATCAAGATCCTTTCTCTTCTCAGGATCTATAAAGAAGCAAGAAACATCAGTGAGGTTAATTTTGCGCCATTATTATAGCTCAGATTTAAATATGTTTTTGGCGCAATGTCTTTAGTTTTTACCAAAGAGAATCGTGTCAAGGCTTCTGTTAGGCATGTATTCGTAGATAATGAGTTTCTCTTGTTCTTCCAAGCAAACTCCAATTAGCCTAACAAGATTTTTGTGCTGAAGCTTTGCCACAAAAACCAGCTCTGCCTTCAACTCTCCTATTCCTTGTGTTGAACCAGGGGATAGTCTCTTCACTGCTATCTCTTGGCTATCAGGAAGAGTTCCCTGTAGGATGCAGTGATGATGCACAAATAGCAAACATATAAATTCACCAGAAGTCACAAGCAGTCCAAAACAACACAGAACGAGCAACACAATGACACGATTGGCACCTTATAAACAGCACCAAACCCTCCTTCCCCAAGCTTATTTTCGTCTCTAAAGTTCTCTGTTGCAGCTTCCAGTGTTTGCAGATCAAGAATGGATAAATTGATGTTGGGAACGCTCTCCCAGTTCCCAGAATCTGTCCAATGTGCCAATTATTATCTATACAAACGAACCCCATTTCGAAAGATGATGAAGTTTGATCATTAGAATGAACAGCAAAATCCATTGTCTGGAATGCATAATTATTTTATCATATATATTTCGATAATTGATATATTTGAACTTGAATTGGCTTACAACTATTTTTATCTTTTTTTATTAAAGAGTTGGACCTACCTATTCTCCTTCGTTTAATGATCTGCAATCTTGGTAACTTACATGGTAGTATCGGCAATATTTGTTTTCTTCTCCAGCTCCAGAGACAAAAGCAGACAAAAGTGGAAGCCAATGCTGCACAAACAACAGTCAATGCAACGGCTAGGATACGTGCGATTGTATTTGGTTTATTTTTGCTTCCTCCTGTAAAATGACACTAGAGTTAAATCACTTGACTACATGGAATAGGTCTATTAGTGTTTAATATAAATGTATATTTGCAACGTGTACTATATTTAGTATCCACACGGTAAACTTAAAATTTGGCACCTTTCGACAAAGAAGCTCTACGAAAACTTGGTCTGATGTTTAGAACATCCCTTTGTTTACTCCATCTCGTGTGTCTTACCTCTCGAATCTTTCACTTCTTGATGCTCTCAAAAGTATTTACCTGGCCAGATATGCCTGTCCATTGAGCCATTTTTGAATTTGTTGAAATATATTGCACACCCTTCTCCATTATGGAACTTTGGGTGAATTGGTCAGGGCATCAATTCAATATGTAATCAGAGCTAAGTTGTCTCAACTTGAAGACCTGACCAGCGCAGTAGTGGAATAAAAATTTCTGCGGACTTTCATCCATCTCACCACAATGGTAAGCTGAAGCCTAGGAGTGGCAGGGAGTGTTGAAGTATAATGTCCAACTTTCTTCACGAGTTCAGACTTATGGGTGAATTCATCAATTCAATAGAATTTTGAAAAGTTTTTTGAATCGTGTCAAGGCTTCTGTTAGGCATGTATTCGTAGATAACGAGTTTCTCTTGTTCTTCCAAGCAAACTCCAATTAGCCTAACAAGATTTTTGTGCTGAAGCTTCGCAACAAAAACCAGCTCTGCCTTCAACTCTCCTATTCCTTGTGTTGAACCAGGGGAGAGTCTCTTCACTGCTATCTCTTGGCCATCAGGAAGAGCTCCCTGTAGGATGCAGTGATGCACAAATAGCAAACATATAAATTCACCAGAAGTCACAAGCAGTCCAAAACAACACAGAACGAGCAACACAATGATACGATTGGCACCTTATAAACAGCACCAAACCCTCCTTCCCCAAGCTTATTTTCGTCTCTAAAGTTCTCTGTTGCAGCTTCCAGTGTTTGCAGATCAAGAATGGATAAATTGATGTTGGGAATGCTCTCCCAGTTCCCAGAATCTGTCCAATGTGCCAATTATTATATATACAAACGAACCCCATTTCAAAAGATGACGAAGTTTGATCATTTAGAATGAACTGCAAAATCCATTGTCTGGAATGCATAATTATTGTATCCTATATGTTTTGATAATTGATATAGTTGAAACTTGAATTGCCTTACAATTATTTATATATTTTTTTTATTAAAGAGTTGGACCTACATATTCTCCTTCGTTTAATGACTGCAATCTTAATAACTTACATGGTAGTATGGGCAATATTTGTTTTCTTCTCCAGCTCCAGAGACAAAAGCAGACAAAAGTGGAAGCCAATGCTGCACAAACAACAGCCAATGCAACGGCTAGGATATGTGCGATTGTGTTTGGTTTATTTTTTCTTCCTCCTGTAAAATGACACTAGAGTTAAATCACTTGACTACATGGAATAGGTCTATTAGTGTTTAATATAAATGTATATTTGCAACGTGTACTATATGTAGTATCCACACAATAAACTTAAAATTTGGCTCATTTCGACAAAGAAGCTCTATGAAAACTTGGTCTGATGTTCAGAACATCCCTTTCTTTACTCCATCTCGTGTGTCTTACTCTTACCTCTCGAATCTTTCACTTCTTGATGCTCTCAAAAGTATTTACCTGTGTGGCCAGATATGCCTGTCTATTGAGCATATATATAAATGTATATATGCCTGTCTATTGAGACATTTTTTAATTTGTTGAAATATATCGCACACCCTTCTCCATTATGGTACTTTGGGTGAATTGGTCAGGGCATCAATTCAATATGTAATCAGAGCTAAGTTGTCTCAACTTCAAGACATGACCAACGCAGTAGTAAAATAAAAATTTCCGCGGACTTTCATCCATGTCACCACAATGGTCAGCTGAAGCCTAGGAGTGGCAGGGAGTGTCGAAATATAATGTCCAACTTTCTTCACGAGTTCAGACTTATGGGTGAATTCATCAATTCAATTGAATTTTGAAAAGTTTTTTGATAATTCTAATCCTTTGGATGCTTCTTCTATGTAGGCTGTTTGATTGGAAAGAAAGTAAACATAATTTTTTTTCTTCGGATTCAATTTGTAGGATTTTTTCACACATTCCAACCGCTTGGTAGGTACCCTATGCCCCCCCCCCCCCAATCAGACATCATTGGATTCCTGTAGTATTCAAGATGGTATGGAAATCAACTTATGTGTTTGGCCTAATTTTGCGTTGTACGATCGTCCCTATAAGCCCTGAACTCTATGGTATTTCAACAAATGTGCAGGTCTCCAGCACCTGAGCTTCACTTTACTAGTAGCTAGGAAAATGTACTACTTCATATTACTTGATGCTAATATAGATGTATCTGTACATATTTTAGTTGTAGACACATCCATTTTAGCATCAAATAATATGGTCGGAGGGAGTAGTATAGTTTTTATTGAAATCTGCAACTCACCTCCATCTGGGACTATGGGTCCGTCACCATCCGGCGAAGGCGCAACGGCCCACGCCGGCGCTTTGAGCTGCAAAACGGGATTGCCGAGGAAGGGAGGATACAGCTCAAACCGGTAGTTGCACCGTAACCCCAGGATCTGCCCTCCCCGCCGCCTGCTTAAATGCTTTGGCATCACCCTCGTTATTTTCTCTAGGCAATCCCTGCACTCGGCCGGTCCAATGTCCGGCCGGCACCGCGCCATCGCGTAGATTTTCGGGCGCTCACGTCGAAGTCTTGTACTCCTGTGCCGAACCGCATGGAGGAGTTCATGGCGGCGTAGTCCGAGACCGCAGCAAGGAGAACACCCACGGCGGCGTCGAGGGTCGCCGCCGGCGAGGCGACGCTCGCCCCGTTGGGTGCGATCTGCCGTTTGGTGTTGTCGGCGGAAGCAAGGAAGTTCTGGTAGGAGAAGCGGAGGTAGCAGTGCTCGTAGTAGACGGTGGCGTCCATGTTGTAGGGACACGCTCGCTGCGCGTCCCGGAAGGCGTTGCCGAGCGGTCAGCGCAGGCGGATGCGTTGGCGGTGTCGCCGCGGCAGAGGGTGAGCGCGTACACCGTGTTCGGGATGGCCCCGGCGGCGCCGGTGGAGAAGAGGGTGGGAGACGAGGAGGCGTTAATGGGGAGGACGGAGGAGAGCTGCTCTAGGTTTGATTGGAATTCGCTGTTCGCGTATGCCTGCATGAAGATTGGGAGTTATCCATCCACGTGATAGCTAGATATGTACTCTAGGCCCACTCAATGAGATTGCATCTACGAAGATTGCAAGCATGTGACCAAGTCACGAGAATGTAATATCACGGGAACGAGTAAATGTGTTTGTCAGTAACGAGATCGAACTAGGTATGGCGATAGCGAAAATCAGATCTCGGACAAACCAAGTATCATGAGACAAAGGGAATATTACTCAATGTCTGAGGTTCAAGCGATAATGTTTTTTTCTTGGAAAGCATAGGGACCATCATGGCTTTCCAGATCTCTCTTTATTTGTTCATTGATCATAGAGGTGCCTCGATCATGTCTACACGTTCTCAAACTGTAGGGTGGCATACTTACGGGTATACGATGCCTAGGGTTTAATTCGGGGTCATCAGAGTAATAAGAGAGAACTCCGGAATTGTTCTGAAGAGGTATCTGTGAAGTTCCGGAGTTGATGAATTGTTGAGAGACTTAAACAATATTTTTTGGTATTTAATTAAATTACTTAATATTAAAAAGGAAATAAAAATAGGCTAAACCCTAATGGGCCACCATTTGGCATCCCATTAGGGGGTGGCGCCTCACCCAAAGGGAAAGGAGGGACCACGAACTATGTTGGATGCCGCCCCGACCAAACCCTAGAGGGGGTGGCGGCCAAGGTGGGGGGCACCTGGTGGAGGTGCCACCTCCACCCCCACGCCTATATAAGAAGACGGTAGCCCCTCCTCTCATTCCACCCCCTTGGCTTTTGCCTCTCTCCCTCACGTGTCGTTCTGAAATATTGGAACGTGCATACGGGGTTCGAGATATCCACCATACTCACACCATATCGTGCTGCTGAATCCTTGGTCTGGATCTTTCTCCTTCCGCTGCTTCGCTGGACTAGAGCCCGGGGGACGCCGTTGATGAATGTAAAATGCATACATGAACTTTGGACTTTATTGGAACATGTTACCACATGCATCTTATATAATGTTATTCCCATATTTTATGATGTTTTAGGGGATTTTCTAAACAATCCCCCCTCCTTCGGTTCTAATTATGTTTGGCAGAAAACAAGACTTTTTAATGTTTTTGATTTTCCAGGAGCTACGTGCCTCGAAAATGGGAAAGGTCAGGGGCCACGCTTCGGAATTTTCGAGACGAACAAAATGAGCTAAAGTGGGACACCAGGGGGTGAAGGAGGTGGAAACTAGGAAATTTGTGCACCCTCCCCCTTTGGGTGCGCCACCTAGGGTGTCCTTTCACCGTCATCTGTCTGATTCGGTTCAATCCAACGCCCACCGACTTGTTTGACCTAAAAAACACTATATATACGACCTGAGGGTTTTGTCGAGGCTAAGGCGACGGAGATCAAAACACATAAACAGAGAGTCAGCAGGTCGCCGCTGCTAGAGATCGGAGGGGGGAAATGCTGCCGGAATCGCCTCCGGTGGACTCCACCCCCGTCCGGTGAAGGCATCATCACCATCTTCATTAGCTTCATAAACATCTACAACAACTCTTCATCACCCCCTCTGTAATCTCTTGGCAAAAATGATGTATGATGTAATATATTGTTTTCCCATGATCTATTGCATATCTATGTTGATGTTTGAGTAGTGAATTTTTCATGCGAATTGTGAGATAGTTTGTTGTTGGCTGCATGCACGTATTTGTTATCTTCTATGATGATCTTTTGTACTGATATATGAGTGCACACATATATCAGGGGATGCATAAGGTTTTCACCGTTGCATGTTGATATGGAGAGAGACAACGGGAGCTGGCAGAAACCTTGTCCTAATTCTTAGATGCATGTTGTATTAATCATGATTTATCAAACGGGAGGTATAACTATGGGGAACTTTAATCATATAGAGGTGGTTCGACTTTAAGTCTTAATAATTCTCTTCTTTGCTCTTAACTGGCCTTGGGAGTGTACTTGCATATATCCATGGCTATAGCTATTTGTGGCTCCTCTCTAGAAGAAATATTACAAATACTATAATGAGCTTCACTAATTGTGAAAAACCACACAAATAAAATAGAAATTTGCCTGAACACTTTCTCTCTTGAGTTACTCCACTTCACTTCCCCTCATCTCATTGCATTTTACTTTATTGCACTTTACTTGTCTTGCATTTTACCTTTTGTATTTTAATTTCAGCACTTATAGTTTCTAGTAAAAACCTCTACACACACACCATATCTCCTAGCTTTGCATAGAAGGTAATATAATAAGTGGGCTATAGGGATTTAGAGAATAGATAGTTTACCTTCAGCTCCTCGTGGGTTCGACATTCAAATACTTATCGAATTGTACTGTGGTGATCCCCTGCATTTGGGGGTTATCAAGATATTTTCTGGTGCCGTTGCCATGAAGCGTAGCACTAAGCTTCTATTCTTGCTTTAATTGCTAGTTTACTTCCAGAACCATGCATATAAGATTAAAACCAAAAAAAATAGTAAATGTGCTTCCTCGTAAGCGCAACAGTATGGATAATATGCTATACAACTATGTTAGAATCTTGAATATTCCTTTGCCTACTAATATTTTAAATGCAAGAAATTATTTTAAGAGTGCAAAGGAAGAACAAGAGAAGGAGGCTGACAAAAGCATAAGCTTGGGGATGCTAATGCAACCCCAAGAAGAGGATAAAGAAGAACAAGTGGAGGAAGAATGGAGTAGCTACGGATCTCCAACTCCTAACAATGGTAACACACACATTCCTATGAATACCCCTTCTTATAATATTGATGATGATCCTCTATGTGATATAAGTTTGTCTAATTTATGGGAGGATCATGATGATTTAAAATAAATAGATAATACCATAAGCTTATTAGATGATTTGTCTTTATACGGTGATTCTATTCACAATTATGTTGTTGAGTCTACTCTTGATGCTTGAAAATTTTATGAAAGATGAAGAGATAAGAGCCCTCTTTATATTTCTGTGTTATTTAAAATGCAAGCTACTAGTCATTATATGCATTGGCTGCCATTTATTTCCTGTTATTTATTCATATATAAAATGCCAATGCACATGAAGAGGGTGAGACTCAAAAGTTAATGGTTTCAAATCTTGTGGTGTGCTCCATATGCTTTCAATTAAATTTTAATTTGATCACAAATTTATATCCTTGTTAAATAGCTTTACTTCTTATTACATATAAGTTATTTTATAAGTTTTAATAAAACAAAAAAGTATGGAAGAGTAAATGAGAAGGATGAGAAATGAAGAAATTGGGATCGACCTTGAGCATGTGTTGTTCATGCCAATGTAACAATTGTGAAGTCTATATCATTAAAACTCCTCCTATAGTAAAACAAAATAAAAAGAGTGTTTACTTTTCTTTATATATGTTAGGTTCTTGAATAAAATGGTTTCCCAATGATTCCTATAGTTCTCATCTTGGTAGAAATATCATTTGTTTGGAGAACTAACAATTTTGTAGGAACTGGAGTATCATGGGGATGAAAATATTTTTTTGTTCGAGATGAGTAACATGATATGATGAGGAATAATTAGAGGACCAGAAGTAGCAAGATCGTAAGCTTGGGGATACCCACGCACCCCCCTCTTCTTTCTAGTATCTCAAGTAAATCATTTCAAACTCATGTTCTAGTTTTATCTTCATGACCCCGTTGAATGTTTGAGGGGACCATGTTTTTATTAATTTTTTTGTTTTTTGTTTTCCTATGCATGTTTTCTTTTTGTTTACTCTCTGATTTTTAAATAAATTACCAAGTTTTTATCTATTTGGATGTTAAAAGTTGTAAAACAAAAGTGGGAGTTACTGTTTTCTGCGCTGCACTCTTCATGCACGATTTTTATGATTTTTTCGTAACTCCTAAAATCACGAGAAATTCACAGTAGTCACAACTTATCATCCTCTATATGCAAAAAAATTGGCTAAAATTCCTGACATGTCTAAGTGGCCGAGAAAGTTCTGTTTTGCTGCTGTCAATTTTTTTGATAAATTCTATCTCGTTATGTTTGCTCTATTCTTTTGAGTTCTAAAATGATTTTTCTTGAATCTTTTGAAGTTAGGAGAATGTGTATAACTTTATGTTCTCTCTGTTACATAAAGGAAATATTTTATATTTGAATATGATGATAGCAACAATATTGTTCTTGTACCACTAATGTCACCCCATAGAAAAGAATGGGAAGAAAATTTTGTGTTGAAGGTTTTTCACAGGGAATAGAAGAACACCACACCAAGATCAATACAAAAATGTTGAATACCATAAGCTTGGGGATGCCCAAGGCACCCCATTGGACTCATATTAAATCTCTCGGTTTGCACACTTCTAAACTTTGTTTTTTGAGCAACATAAAATTCTCGCAAAAACTTCGAGCATCCTTTATTAGTTTTGTGTCTAGTTTTGCTTTGAAATAAATATTATCATCATGAAAAATGCCTTGCATTATTATTAAAGATCTACTGAAATAAATTATCATATTCTTTAATACCTCCATGAAATAGAGTTGCATATTATAAAAAGATGAAGAGGGATGCATTAAGAGCTGAAATTTATATTATGCATAGTACTATTAGTTTCAAATGCTTTATTGAGTGATAATTTGCTATGTGCCTTATTCATTGCTACTTCTTACTAGTATACATAGATGTTTAATTTTAAGTATCATTGTTTTATGATGAATGAATAGCTCTATGGATACTATTGCATGATTTTAGACCTCTTACTAGCCAAAAAAATTGAATTCGTACACAAGCATAGACTTGCTTCCAAGCTCAACTAAAATATAATGTCTATCATACCTATCTATATAACACATGCTATTCCAAGTATAATGTGTGTGTTTTACCTCCAACCTATTCAAAATATCTTTTTTTGTGTAAGTTCATAATAAAGTAAGGTGTGGAAGGGAAATACCACTATGGATGTTGTGGGTTTGACTAATTATGAGTAATAATGAGCTAGACTGTAACCATGTTTACTTGGGGAAGTCTTTCAACATTGCACCATTAGGGTATTGCACCCTGCATTGATCATCATTTATTTTGCTTTGTTGATGGCTATATCTTGTGGAATGAATGGAGGTTATTTAAGAGTAAGTATGCATACATTGTCAGAGAAGAGCAATGGGCCACTAACCAAAGCCATTCTTAATCATGGTGAAAGTTTCAACAATGAGCATCCTCAATAGGAAGAGTGGAAAAAGTAAGAGAAAAGAGTTATGAAAAAAAGATAGAGTGGAAAAGAAAAGAAAAAGGAAAAGAAAGAAAAAATAGTATGAGAAAAAAAGTGAGAGAGAGTTAGAGAGGATGATCAACATTTGTTGTTCATGTTGTCACTGTATGGATTTGGATGGCCTATAGTTGAGATACTCATCTCCTTTGGTCGTTTGTACAGGCGGCATGCATGAAGGTACCCTATTGCGATACTTGGTTGAAACATGTATGTTGAAAAGTCTTGGTAACCCGAAAGTGCGATATGAGAGGTGTAGTCCTCAGCATTCAAGAAAATGAGGCAAAACTTACTCATAAGAGGTTAAACTTATGACACATAGATATCTTCATAAATGAGATACTTGGTACCCCATCCTTACTATTATTGTTGACATGAATTGCATAGCTCAAAACCATGTTTTATGCTCTCCGCTTTTTTTGGAGGTTTAACACATACATTTCGTGCTTACTTTTTGTGTTTAAGAGTCAAAAGAAATATTCATGAAAAGAGATGACAAAGAGTCTTCCAAGTTCTATAGGATTCTCCTAAGAATGCTTTATGATTCATAGATACTTATCATTCACGTTTCTTACAATGCTATTTATTGTTATGCATGCTTTGTAGAATGTAAGAGATATCACTTTATACTTCATATTGCTTATTTTTATTTTTTATTGACTGAACCTTGTAAGACTTTGCATGATTACATAGAAGAGATGCAATAAACTCCAAAGTCCATGTTAGTTTTATCACCTTTATGCTCGAGGACGAGCATGTGTTAAGCTTGGGGATCTTGATGCATGTAAAATGCATACATGAATTTTGCACTTTATTGCAACATATTACCACATATTTGCATCTTATATAATGTTATTCCCATGTTTTATGATGTTTTAGGGGATTTTATAAACAATCTTCCCTCCTCCGATTCTAATTTTTCTTGGCAGAAAACACGACTTTTTAGTGTTTTTGACTTTCTAGGAGCTACGAGACTCGAAAAAGGGCAAGGTCAGGGGCCACGCTTCGGAATTTTCAAGAAGAATAAAAAGAGCTAAAAGTGGAACACCAGGAGGTGAAGGAGGTGGAAATTAGGGAAGGTGGTGTGCCCTCCCCCTATGGGCGCGCCACCTGGGGCCGTTTCGCCGTCATCCGTTAAATCCACTTCAATCCAATGCCCACTGATTTGTTTTGACCTAAAACCACTATGTATACGACACTCGAGCCTTTCGTCGAGGCTACGGCAGTGGAGATCAAAAACACATAAACAAAGAGTCAGCAGGCTGCCGCCGACGGAGATCGGAGGTGGGAAACTCTACGAGAATCGCATCCGGTGGACTCCACCCCCCCTCCAGTGAAGGCATGAGCACCATCTTCATCATCTTCGTCAACATCTACAAAAAAAATTCATCACACCGTCTGTAATCTCTTGGCAAACATTATGTATGATGCAATATATTGTTTTTCCATGATCTATTGTATCTCTATGTTGATGTTTGAGTAGTGAATTATTCATGGCAATTGTGAGATAGTTTATTGTTGGTTACATACAAGTATTTGTTATCTTCTATGATGATCTTTTGTACTGATATATGAGTGCACACATATGTCGGGGGATGCATAAGGTTGTCACCGTCGCATGTTTATAGGGAGAGGGACAGCGGGAGCTGACAGAAACCATGTCCTAATTCTTAGATGCATGTTGTATTAATCATGATTAATCAAACGGGAGGTATAACTATGATGACCTTTGATTTTACAGAGGTGGTTGAACTTTACGTGTTAATAATTCTCTTATTTGCTCTTAACTGGGCTTGGATCAATCACTAGGGGCATACTTTCTCATATCCATGGCTACACCTATCTATGGCTCCACTCTAGAAGAAACACTAAGAATATTATTATGAACTTCACTTATTGTGACAACCACACAAATGAAATAGCAATTTTCCAGAACACTTGTTCTCTTGAGTTACTCCACTTTACTTTCCTTCATCTCATTGCATTCTACTTTATTGCACTTTACTTGTCTTGCATTTTAATTTCAGCACTTATAGTTTCTAGTAAAAACCTCTACACACACACCATATCTCCTAGCTAGAATGTCATATAAGTGGGTTATAGGGCTTTATAGAATAGATAGTTTACCTTTAGCTCCAAGTGGGTTTGACACTCAAATAATTATCGAATTGTACTGCAGTGATCCCCTACACTTGGGGCTTATCAGTTGTCTACACCGGACACATGCATAAGTGCGGTAGCACTCCATCACTTGTACGTCTACACGACCTTGAGATCGGCGTTGCTGTACGACTACATAAAAATGTTCATTGGAATGTTTCTCTTTCGGTCTTCAAAGGTATTAACACCGAATCCCTCCGTTATCTCACATCTGCATAGTATAGATCTTGGATATATCGTTCTCCTTACTAGTAATTTTTTGTTTTCTGCTGCGGAATCCTTACACTTCCTTGTGGAGGAGGTCGGCTAGGGTTGGGGAGGCTGTCTGGCTGGGGGGGGGGGGGGGGGGGGGACTTGCGCTACCCCTTCCCTAGCCCTAGCGCTCCCTTGTCCTCCTATATGAACCCATTGACCCCCTCTCTTATTGTACACAATATTTGCCTCAAGGCTCTCGTCTCTATCTCCGGTGGGCGGGGAAAATTCTACACAATACCATAAGCCATAAAGCTGAGTTACTCTGCTACAACAACTACATCATGGACGGCGGAGCCCTATAGGATTGCTAGACCATACACGTGGATACAGGTATAGAGATCATGCCTTCGATCTTTGGAGCAAGGAGGAGATATCCTCGTGGCTAGGAGGAATTTTCCTAGGATCGCCCGGATCAGAGTCATCACCGAGCCTTCTGCAAATTACAGGTGAACAAACCCTAGATCTAACTCATTATTTTTTCACCATGAATAGTACGAGTAGATGCAATTTCTTGTTTGTTTTCTGTACCCTGTAACTCTTCAATTTGAATAAGAAAGTATACTTTTGTAGTTTTAATTCCTAATAATAAATTGACATATTGTATCTTCTTATAGATATTCGAATATGCTTAAAATCCATTTCTCAAATATTTGCAAAATATTAGCGTGCAAAATAGCGGGAACATATTACTCTATATATCCCACTTAGATTTTATAATTACTTAGCTTTTGAAAACATTTGTGTCTTCATAAACAAATTAAACCCTAGCTCTTTTCTTTGGATAAGTCAAATCATTAAAAATAGGAGATGCAATTAAGGCAATAATTTTAGTAATTAGTTTTTTTGTGTATTTTTAATGACATGATCACAAAGGCACGTTGATTGTGTGTTCACAATCTCGTTCAATAAGCATGCTAATCATAGATACAAGAACACCAAACATAACAATCATGCATGAAGTTCATCTCATTTATCAACAACAGTTTTTGTTGGTTCCTGATTTCAGACAAACTATTCTTGGTTACAAAATTTTGGGATTTTACAGTATGACTCTCTTTTGGATGCAGAAGGCTGGCCTAGACGGAGCTTCGAGAGACACAGTGTTGCTGCTAAGCATGACAGTCACCACTGACATCAATGGTCTATCTGCTGGATCTTCTTGAACACATAGAAGTCCAATTTGAATGCACTTCAGCATGTGGTCTCCAGGAGAATGGCTAGTCGTGGACAAATCCATGATCTCTACAATTGTTCCCTTTGTCCAGTGCTCCCATACCTGCATTACCATTACGTAGGTGTATTACTACTATTACTTTCATTAGTAGTATTTATTGTAGCTTTGTGTGACCTATGAAGTTTGTAATACTCAATATACTTACCAAACTTAAGAGATCTGCAGATTTATCGGAGTCAAATGCGACAGTGTTTCTTCTTCCTGTGACGATTTCCAAAATCAACACGCCGAAGCTGAACACATCGGACTTGATAGAGTAAGTCCCCCGCATAGCATACTCAGGGGCCATGTATCCACTGAAATAGCAACATTATGTTACAGACTCATGCACGTTTAGATATCTTATAAGGGCAGTGTCATCGTGACCTACTATGTTCCGGCGACACGGTTGGTGACATCTTGTGATTGATCACTGTCAAAGAGCCTTGCTAAACCAAAATCTGAAATCTTAGGAATAAATTCTGAATCTAACAGAACATTGCTTGCTTTGAGGTCTCGGTGAATTATCTTCAGCTGAGAATCTTCATGAAGATATTGTAAGCCTCTAGCAATCCCATTGACTATCCTAAATCTCTTCCCCCAGTCTAGTTGACTGCTCCTCTCAGGATCTGCCACACAGAAAAATAAACCTCAGAACTGTACACAAAAAAAACATATTTAGATGTTTTTTCACTGTTGCTAAATGGTGTTGAGGTACTCTACCGAAAAGAATGGTGTCGAGGCTTTTGTTGGGCATGTATTCATACACAAGTAATTTTTCATTTTCTTCCAAGCAAACACCAACAAGTCTCATTAAATTCTTGTGTTGAAGCTTAGCAACCAAAACAAGCTCATTTTTAAGCTCCTCTATCCCTTGCCGAGAACTTTGTGAGAGCCTTTTAACTGCTATTTGTTCATCGCTGGGAAGGATTCCCTGTACAAAAGGAGATATATATATTTACTAGAAGTATAAAATACAGAATAAAGAGTCTATGTGAAATGATATTGTACCTTATAAACCACTCCAAACCCTCCTTCACCGAGTTTATTGCTTTCATCAAAATTATCTGTCGCGGCTCGTAGAGTTGAGAGATCGAGCATGAGTGAATCAATACTCTGTGTGTCCTCCGGATTGTTTGGGTCTATCATAAGAGAAAAATACCCTTTAGTAATGGTGTAATGCATGAATGTAATTATTGTCATATAGAAATGATGTCATTGTAAAACAAAACCCTAGTTTCAAATCTATAGAAGTCATGAAAAAAGACTATATTTGTGTAAAAGAATGGATTTGAGCTAACTGATATGACTTACATGATACTGATGCCTTTTGTACCGGTTTGCTCTTTTTCCTCCGCAGACAAAGGCAAACTACAACAGAAGCCAGTATTGCAGCGACTATCGACTGTGTAATGGCTAAAATTCTAGCAGCTCCATTCCTTTTGCTATCTGCATACAAAAGGCGCCAGTCATTACAAGACACACTGAAGAGAATTCTACAAGATTCTATAGGAGATGATGAATCTGCCTTTTGTTGAACATTTTTACATAATGAAGCTTCTATGTTGACAACTCCAAAGAGATCAGGAGGAGAAAGTCCATTACTATCTTTGATGTTCATAGTGCTGAAAGCTTTATGCCATGCTTCTTCGAATTAGGAAATACAGATGGGTGGCCAGTCTGAATATGTTATTTCGTATGGGTTCTCTCGACAAAAGAGGTGTAAAAAATAACAGTTGCTCTTTTGCTTATCACTGTTTTAATTGAACCCAGCTAGCTAACACACAAATAAACCATGTTATTTGCCCTGTCTAAAAAGGAAAAATCCCATGTGCTCATGGGCACACCTGAAGATAAAGGAGATATTCTGTTTCCTGAATTTGTTCATATTTGGGCTCAATCATGCAAGTGTGCTCCAATTCCCAATACACACACTTTACAGGATAGTTTCTGCGGCTAGCAATCAGCCTGGATGCACAACTGAGCAGGTTGTCATAAGACTCACAACTCGGACCCCCTCGTATCAAGACTTTAGCTTATATTTAGACTAAATTAAACTAATGCTCCTACAGTTATTATGAGTCGGAAGGTGTATAATTTTCCCTGTTGTCCAGTCAAGCAACCCATAGCTACGGGACTGCACAGAAGTCAAGACCTAACAACGGGAATTTCTAAAATTGCTTCTTGAAAATTATCTACCTGAAGTTTACTAGTTCGTTCATGAATCAATACTAGGCCCCTCGTTGGTGTTGATAGTCTATATTTACTAGGACCGAATTAAACACTCCGATGCTGTATCGTTTATTCACAGGTCGGGCCTCACTGTTTTCTCCCGGAATTGCGAAATTACTTCTGTCTGAACAACGAATCGTGCAAATAAGATGAAGTTGTTTCTCCAGGCTCACCTCCTCTGGCCGGCAGTGGCGTTACGCTCGCTGGTGCTGGTGCTAAAGCTGGGGATGGCTCGGGGAGCTGCAGCAGCGAAGGGCCGTTGAAGAAAGGATACTGCTCATACCTGTAATTGCACCTCAAGCTTATAACCCGGCCACCCGACTTGCCGCTGAAATAGTTTGGCATCATCGCGATGATACCCTGGAGGCAGGCCCGGCAATCGGCCGGGGCCATGTCCGGCGTGCACTGCGCCAGCCCGTAGATCTTGTCGAAGCTCCCGAGGCCCATCTCCCCTGTTCCGAACCGCCTGGATGAGTTCGCGGCCGCGTAGTCGGCGATGGCGTGTATGAGGGCGCCCACCGCGGCGTCGAACACCTTGGCCGGCGCGGATGCGTTCCGACTGCTCGTGAGGATGAGGGTGCTGCCGCTGCCGCCGTCGGTGGAGGATAGGAAGTTCTGGTTGGAGAAGCGGAGGGCGCAGGGTTCGTAGTAGATGGTGGCGTCCTTGTTGTACGGGCAGAGCTGCTGCGCGTCCTGGAAGGCGGTGGTGATGCATTCGCTGCAGTTGGCGGCGCTGGTGTCCCGGCGGCAGAGCGCGAGCGCGTAGACGATGTCGTCCGGGAGGGTGCCGACGGTGCCGGTGGCGAATAGATTGGGTGAGGAGGAGGCGTTCTTGGGGAGAGTGGCGTGGAGGAGCCGGATGTTGGCCTGGTAGGTGCTGTTGGCGGTGAAGTTGGCACTGTTGCTGCAGAAATGGCCGAGAGGGTCGCCGGCTGATAGAGGTGTGAGGATGAAGGCGAGGAGCAGGGCCGCGGCGGGGACGAGGTAAGAGGGAAGGTGGCCGCGCCCGCGGTGGTGCGAGGCCATGGTGTTTGGGCGATGGGGGAGCCGTAGAGCGGTGGAGAAGATGCGGCTGTGGAGTAGTAAAGCGAAGCAGAGTATTTTTGTTTTTTTATATGAAAGCGAAGCAGAGTGGAAGAAAGCGAAGCAGAGTAGAAGATGGCGATGGGATTAGGGTACGGATGGTGGGGTCCTGTGTTGACTCATGTGGGGCTAGTTTGACTTGACTAAAAAAAGGCCGAAGCCTGTTTTTTTTACAATCAATATCATGATATATGTATGTTTATAACTACATACGTGAGATTTATACATAGCAATTACAAAATACAATTGGAAGAAACGGCAAGGTTTTCAAACTTTCTTCTCCGAAAAAATCTTGTATTTTTCTAAAGTCAGCTGAAAAAAAGCATAGATACCAAAACATAGACATGCAAATTTAAAGGAAGATTTTTCCATAATTTTAATCTGAGTACCAATGCTAAGGCTATATGTGCGTAACTATTAAAGTAATCAACCAACATTGGGAGAAGTGCCAACACCAATATTTTAGATAACAATAGCTGAATTGCCTTGTCGACCTCGTTATGAGACAATTGTAAGAATCACCATTGTCAAAGACGTAGCATACGGAACAAAAACTGCTAGGACATCCTTGACAACTTTGATAGAAATTTCAAATTCGATCAGACGAAGTAAGATCAGAAAGATCGTACCTATATAACTTTAATCTTTTAACATCAACATTGACGTAGGGAAGAAGATCTCATCATCAAAAGAAGGGCCGAAGATCACTTATTGTAGACGATGGTATCTACATTATCGTGGAGATCGAAAAGAAAATAACTACCAAAACTCTAACCTAATCTTTTTAAAACACTAATTTTTTTTTATTGAAAACTCAACTGATAGATCGGGTTCCCCACTCCTCCCGACGCTGGCGAGACCGGCCGGAGAACTGGACACCTACTTAATTATGAGAAACCATACGTTTATATGAAGCAATAAAATTAAATTAAATACATAGTTTTTTGAACGATTTGGGATCACCGCAAAAATTCATTACATCGAACGCACAGAGCATATAGGAGCTCCCTAAGTTCCCAGGAAAGACTACTCTCAACTCAGAAGCACCGGCAAAACAAACATAAGAATTTACAAGAACTAAGAGCAAAACAGCTCATGCTAAACACCAACATAGATGCCACAAACAAGTTTTTAAGCTGAAACAAGACCAATACAAAAATGACTCAAGCTACTCCTTGACAAAGCAGGCTACTCATGCGCTTCTTCCATCTAGAGACGACCCAATCAACCGCTCGTTGGAACTGCTCATGCGCTTCTTCCATCTAGAGGACGCTAAAGCTGCAGAAATGAAATCATGCCGTAGATTATATCAACTGGCGTCTTCATCAATTTTCCTTCAGAAATCAACTTCTTGTGCGTGGTCTAGAGAGACCACGTCGCTGCAGTAATATTTTTTTTTCGAGGAATTGCTGCAGTAATATTCACCAAGCAACATCAAAAATTTCAACGTGGTCACGCCTAGTGAGAGGAACCAAGTCAAGAACACATGTGGACGCGTAGCACGTGAAGATATACCTGTGAATATTTTGTTTCAAAAAAATTTAACATTCTAAAATGTATCTAAGATAATAAATTTTAAAATAAAGGAAGCATATGTTTCCATAAGACAAAATACCACTCGGTCGCCTGGCACTACACTATCAACTACAACATTTTATCTAAATTTACACCACACTAACATCTAACAATACATGATTTTTTATCTACACACTATATACTATCATCTACGATTTGTATCTACTAATTTATAATCTAAAAACTAACAAAATTGTACACAACCAACAACTACAACTACAAATATGACTTAAATTTCTAAAAAGAATAACGAGAGACTACCACTACAAATATGTCATATGCTTAGTATTTATTGTTGTAGCATAATTTGTTTCAAATGGCTGAGAGTGCATAATGTGTCATTGAAAGAATCATGTGTTGTTTCTATTATAGAAGCATAATATTGTGGTATTCTTCTTTGATGTTTTATTGGGTTGACTTGGCGCATACTTACACCATGTTATGACTATAACCAGTCAACTAAAACCTCTATGATCATTTAGTTTTTGACTTGTAATATCACTTTATGCTTTGATTGATAATATTTTGTCGCTATGCATGATTATGGCCATTATTTCTCTCTTAGTTGGTCGCTCTCAGTCTTTTGCTAGCTTTCGCTTGTGCTGAGTATGATCTCTACTCGTGCATCCAACCACCATGAAATAAAGTTTGCCAATTGTATCTACCATATCTAGCTAGTAGCATTATTGCTATTCCAAGTAATTCATCATGTTTTTACCTTTCAAATTAAATCTTGGAATGAGAAAATTAGTCGATAAAGCTCTCACGAACTTGATGGCACATTTACTTTCTTGCACTTAATAAATTTGATCATTGTGCCTATCTTATGAAGTTTATATGTTTTCAAATTATGAGTTGGGAGTTAGTAGAACCATGCTTTCATGGAGAACACTTTCGACATTGCACTTATATTTAGTTGAGGTCATGTTCTTTTGTCTATAGATGCCTAGCGATGCAAAATAAAATGGAATCTTATCAGACCATGGAGTTTGTATATGAGTTAGGGAAACGTCTGGGACGCTAATCTAAGCCATGCATCATTCATGGTGGAAATTTACAGCTAAGCCGTAGTGAGCATTCTATGAAGCATTTGAAATAAAAAGCTATACTCATAGTAAATAAAAAATTGTTGAGGTGCTCAATGTCTGTTTGTCTTGTCATTTTGGCATGGGATTGCTCCACAAGAGTACCTCCATATCATCGGGCAAGAGGTACCCCGTTGGCGGTTCTCAATGATACATGTATACTTATAATGACAAGAACTTATTTGGGACCTAAGTTGAGTAACATGAGATTTAGGTACTCGCATTCAAGGGGCATGAGATTCTCAACTTGTGATTTGCAATCATATAGCTCATCTTTGACTCACATTAAGTTTAACAATTCAAGATGCTTATGATAGGGGCAATAAGAGCTCAAACCTAATAAGTACCATACTTTTTGGAAGATTCATAAAACTTTGTTATCTTGCTTACTCTGCAAAGATTCTCTCTTTTACTTTTATGTTGAGTCTTCATCTTCTACTTTATGCACCAATTAAGAGAGCATAGTTGTCATTCGTAGTGCAATATGCATAGTCCGAAAATTATTATTGATTGATTCATGATTGTGCTATTGCTTGTTTTTAAATTACTTGTATCTAGTCACCCTCTGAACTTTGAAGGTGTCCTGGCATTTATGTTTTGCTATTCCATAAGGACATGTGAGTACCACTTTATTATGTTTACTCTATGATCATAAACACACAGTTACTTTCAATGCACTATTATTCATGATCTTTTATTTGAGTTACTCTTCATGTTATAACATAGTTGCTAAGTTCAATTGAATCATATCTATCATGCCTATGTTAGAGTACTTAGATCCCAGCTCAAAAATGCTCTACAAGCTTGATCAAGATTGTGTTAGCTTCATGTCACCTAAAAATTATCTTAGTTATCTTACCTACTCGAGGACGAGTAGGAGTTAAGCTTGGGGATGCTTGATACGTCTCAAACGTATAATTTTTGATGCTTCATCCTTGTTTTACACTAATTCATATATGTTTTGCTTACACTTTGTTTTGAGACGTTTGAGACGTATCACGCGGCTTCAATGTCCACCACTTTGCCTCTTGTGCCTCTGAACTGGTGGGCGGGCCTGTGGCCTTCTGCGCGAGCCTTCAATTCTATCTGCTTCGCTCCTACGCCGACATTTATGGTAGCCGCCTTCCGGTCCTTTTTAAGGCAAGCAACCACACTAGGCATTCCCCATAGGCATAGATCACTTTTCATCACCGCGTCGCCGACATGGACATGAGTTGGCTGAACTGGCACGAGGCTATCGAGCTATCCAAATATGGCATCATGGCGTCGCCAAAAGTGATGGTAACGCATGGCTGGGCCATCCACTTGGGCAGGGTTCCCGTGCTGCCATTGCCCCGCCGGCAAGGACTTCGGCCATGAGGTCTTCCTCCGTAGTTAGAAGGACGCGTTGTGGCTCGACCCAAAGTACAAAGATGATAGCAACTACTGGCCGACGCTATTTCGCGACGAACAGGAGACAACTCTAAACCACTTCACCAGCTTTCAATCACCACTAGAGAAGAACAAAGCGAGTAGTTAGTGCTCGGCCACACCATCAAGGACTTCACCAAGAATGCACGGCGTGTAGCCTTCATTCGTAGGCTACATACGCTGGCATTGTCACCCTCGACGCCGACAAGGAAAAATAGGGGTTCTCGGTGGACTCTAGCAGCGCGCTGCCCAAGCGACTCCGGCAAGGAAGCCTTCACGGCGTATTAAGTTTTTAATCCGTATGAATGAACGGTGTACTGTTCCTCTTTTTTTTTACGAAACCTCGTCAGAGGGCGGGGAGCTCCCGCATTGCATTGTAAGAAAAGGGCGAATGGTCCGGTCAGTAAGGGAAACCGGACCCAAAAATCGTACAAGCACGATTAATTGAGGGAAACCGGTGAAACCCGCACACTACACACCCGAACGGTGCATTGTCCCTCTTTTTTCTCCATGTGTGATAAATAATGTTTCATGGAAGCTATTTCCATCTCAAAATAAACATGAAATGGTAATATGTGTCAGGCCAGTGGGTCAAGCCCCGATCCAAATGGACACATGGCAACATGGTCTAATTTGTATCCGCGGTTTGACACAAACGAATTAAAAGAAAAAGGTGAATGCTGAACCCAACAATACATTTTAATACGTGCCACGCCTTGTGACCCGGACTTTTGGCTCTCGGGTGTAGGCGCACCCTATATACTCTAAAAAATGTAGTAATTTCAAATAAAGTCAAAAAAAATCGAATCCTTTTGGGAATCAAAGATAATCAAGTATTGTACTCGTATAAATTTGTTTGGCCAAAAAATGTTTCACATTGACTTCAGGCAAAAAAAACAAATCTATGACGAATATAGCGTGAATAGTACTTTAATATAGGACCTTCAAGTCTGTTTTTTTCACCCAGGAAACAAGAGAAGTTATTCCATGGTGAATCTTTCGTATACAAGTACAATACATGATCATCTTTGATTCCCAAAAACATTTAAATTTTTTTGACCTTTTTCTGAATTATTATATTTTTTTCCATATAGGGTGCGCTTGCTCCCAGGTTCACCCATGCAATTTCGCCACGCCTTATCTATTCTCTGAATTGTATTGGAAGGGTCAGCTTACCAACTGTCTGTTGAATCAAGTCACGTTGATTTTCAGAAACTTAAAATGAAAACCAAGTAGATGTTCTAAAAGAAAAATCAACTTCTTTTGCAATATCGATCATATTGAGCGCTTAGAAGCAGAGGTACCTCCCACGGCTTAAGTGGACAAACAAGGGAATCTACTAATCTTAGAAAAGCCAAGACCAAGGTTTTGAATCCAGGTTGCACACTGCTTACAATGAGATTAAGTGGTGAGATTGTACTGGAGAATTACGGCAATGGCAAATAGGCTTTTGAAACCAACGTCCGAGGAATGAGAATCAAAGTCATAGTCCTGGCTTCTTGGGGCTACGTAATTGCACGCCAGCTTCGGTGATGGCTAGTTGACCACTGCTGGGTCGAGTCGTCGAGGACCGCGGTGGCCCTTGCGACATGACCTCGCGTAGAACCAAACAGCGACTGGGTGAACTGCTCCATGTGAGTCTTCCCAACGGTTTCCACACGGCAACAACGATAGGTTCCTGTCGAATCTGATGGGATCTGCCCTTGCAGTGGAGTTTTTAGAGCATCTCCAGTCACGTCTTCCAAATCGTGCTCCAAAGAGATTTGGAGCGCGTCGGACAAAAAAAGTTTACTTTCCAAACCCGTTTTTGTCCGGCGCGGTCAGATACGGTGTCCGGCGCCTCGAGCCCATCCCCACCCCACAGGGGACGCTCTGAACACGCCGGACACAACGAAAAGCGAGGCGGGGAGTGGCGGGGTGACCCGTCAGCGGCACATTGAATTTTAACCTAACCATCGCCTACCTCGTGAACGAAGTTATTCGCGCGCAGTGACACACGACGACATCTTTGCCTTAATGGCGACGGAGGGGCAGCCGAGACGTCTCGTCGGTGCTGCGCAGCCTCCACGCGTCGCCGGCGTTCGCACGCCACCGCGCGTTCCCACGCTTTCTTCCCGCCTCTTCTCGCCTCTTCCCGCGCTTTCTTCCCGACACCAGCGTCTATAAAAGGCCCTCCCGGCTCAATGGCAGCCACCACAGCCGCCGGCACCCCTTTCTCCACCACAAGCACAACCCTCGTTGCTCCACCGCCGTCTCCTCCACCACCAGTGTGCAATGATGAACCGCCCCGGCGATGGCCAGTTCCCTCCACCGTCGTCTCCTCCAGCACCACCTCCACCACCGGATTCGCAGTTCGACATCAACGTCGCCGCCCAGGAAGAGTGGCGGCGGCGAGGGACGGAGATTTGGCGTGCACATCGTCAGCAGCGGCGGGAGGCACTTGAGCAGCAGGCCCGCCAGCAGCGTGAGGCGGCGCACGCGGCGGCAAAAGCGGTGTTCTACGCCCCTGACCCCGCAGCTGACAAGAGCGTGGCGACAACAGCTGACGTAAACGGACGCTCGCGAACAATAAAATGCATCGCGCTGCTGGAGATGCCCTTACTGTATTTGTCTAAGGATGCCTGAAGCTTGGTGGCGGCGTCAGAATCGAAGGAGCGACAACAGAATCGAGGTCGATGACGGGGCATAGCTACGAGGGATCGAGGAAACCCGAGAGAGGCTAGCGGTTCGTCTGAAAGTTGGAATATCAAAAGGCGGTGGTGATGTTTAAATATAGGGCTAACTAGCTGCGTGCATGACAGGCGCATGCTGCCAATATTACTTGAGCGAACATAATACTCAAATTGAGCCAAAAGCACTTTCCAGGAAGAGTGGTATAAATTCCAACAGGCACCTTTCACAAGTGAGTTTCTATAGCTAAGCGCATGTCTAACGAGATCCCTTAAAAGGGCCAACTCGTATAATAACCGCCAGAATAGGGGTTTCAACTCTACCCGGCCGTCTAGCAGACCCCGTAAAAACGGCCCCCGCTCCGATTTTTGCTGTTTTCGATTACGGGACGGGTCGCTCCCTACTTGTGCGGGGTGGGAGCGGGGATAGAGGGCCAAACCAGTATCCCAATTCCGAAACCGCGCGCGGACATTTCAGTTCCCCCACCCGTTTTCCCCCGCGCGCCGCCGCAGCCACCCGCGCGCCGCCGCCGGAATCCGTCAGATCCGCGCCCCTCCGCCGCCCGCCGAGCCGCGCCGAGCTGCGTCGACGCCCGCCGCACCTCCGCCGCACCCGCGCCGAAGATCCACTTCCCTCCGCGCGCGCCGCCCTCCCGCCGCGGTCTTCTCCGCCGTTTTCGCCGGTGAGTATTCCGCCGCGTTCTTCTTCGTTCTCGCCGGTAGAATGGTCGTGTTTGGGGCTGATGTATGCTACACCATGGTAGATGGCTTCGGAGGATGTGCACATGGCGGATTTGGACGCGACGTCGACCGATTGGTCCTCGTCGGATTCCGACGATTCGGACATCGACGAGTTGCTCAACGACGACGAGACGGAGATGATGCTGCTCCTGTTCGGCGTGAAGCACATGGAGGACCGCGCCAAGCTGCTGGATCAGCGGAAAGGATCCGTGATGGGGCGTATGTGCATTCCGCGGAACCGCGCACTCGGCCACGAACAGCTGATGCAAGATTATTTTGCTGAGGTACCGACCTATCCTCCCCGCCTCTTCCGTAGACGGTACCGAATGCATAGGACTTTGTTCGAGAGAATCGTCAAAAATTGCGAGGCAAATTGCGATTATTTCAAGCAAAGAAGAAACGTTGCCCAAGTCATGGGATTTAGCCCATATCAAAAAATATCTGCCGCCATGAGGGTTATTGCATACGGTATACCAGCAGATTATACCGATGAGTACCTTCGCATTGGTGTGCAAACAACCACGGATTGCGTGCGTATGTTTGCCAACATGGTGATCAAGTTGTATGAAGAGAAGTATCTCCGAGCTCCAAATGAGGAAGATACAAAAAGGCTCATGGAGATCAATGAAAAGAGGGGGTGGCCGGGGATGCTTGGTAGTTTGGATTGCATGCATTGGACATGGAAAAATTGTCCAAAAGCATGGCATGAAATGTATTGTGGCAAAAGCCGTGATGCTACCATTGTTCTTGAAGCTGTGGCCTCTCAAGACTTATGGATTTGGCATGCTTTTTTGAACTACCGGGGACACTCAACGACATCAACATCTTGAATAGATACCCTTTGTTTGCAAGACTAGTTAAGGGTGAAGCTCCAACTTGTAACTACAAAGTTATGAACAATGAGTACACCATGGGGTACTACCTCACAGATGGTATTTACCCTAACTATGCAACCCTTGTCAAGTCCATAAAAGATAAAAAGGACAAGGCTTTGACAAGAAAGGAAGCTTGCTTCACCAAAAATCAAGAGGCATGCCGCAAGGATATTGAGAGAGCTTTTGGTGTCTTGCAAGCAAAGTTTGCAATTGTCCGGGGTCCTGCAAGGTTTTGGGACAAGGAAACTCTTGTTGATATCATGACATGTTGTGTGATTCTTCACAACATGATCATTAAAGATGAAAGAAGTTTGAACTTGCCATGTTTCTATGACAATGTTGGCACCCGAGTGCAGCCCGAGAGGAACCCTGATCGGATTGAAGCTTTTCTTGCAGCTCATCGAAGCATTGAAAATACCGAGACTCATCACCAGCTCACCCAAGATCTGATTGATCACCATTGGCAGGTGCATGGCCAATGAGTTATTACATTTATTTCCCATTGTTGTATGTGTGCAACATTCATTTCCTATTCTTATATGTGTGAAACATTTGTTATTTGTTTAATTCTTCCATTAGAATATTTGTTGACATTTCCGAAAAACATTATTGTAATAATTATGACGATTATTGTGTGATGTAAAATATTTATTTTATGTGAATGTTGTGTTGGTTCTAATATCCAATTGGTCAAAAAACCCTGTTTTGAGGGGTTGAAAACTCGTCCGAGCTACCAGACCCCGTATCCCCACCCCGTAAAACAGAATATACAGGTTCTGCTAGCTCGTCCGAGTTTTCGGCCGGCGAAAAGTGAATACAGAGCCCTCTACTCGCGTTTTAAGGGACGAAAAAATACGGAGCCTGTTAGACATGCTCTAAGCAATCAGCCAAGATGCACAACCGGCAAGATCGTCAAGAATTAATCGTGCTCTAAATTACAACAGAAGCCAGTATTGCAGCGACTATTGGCAGTGTAATGGCTAAAATTCCAGCAGCTCCATTCCCTGTGCTTCCTGTAAACAAAAGACGCAAGTCAGTACAAGACACACTGAAGATAATTCAACAAGATTCTGCATGTTTTTCTCAGGTGATCAAATGAATCGTGTAAACAGAGTGAAGTTTTTTTTTCTCTAGGCTTTACCTCCTCCGGGTGGCGATGGCGAGCCTGGCGCTGCATCCACCGGCGTTGGAGAGACTGGCGTCGCGTTCAGCGGCGTGGGAGCTGGAGCTTGAGATGGAGCTGCCCCGATGGATGGCGCGGGAAGTTGCAGCAGCGAAGGCCCGGTGTAGAAGGGATACTGCTCATACCTGTAGTTGCAGCGCAGTCCTAGAATCCTACCACCCTGCTTCCCGCTCATGAATTGGACGTAGGTGGTGATCTCCGCGAGGCAGCTACGGCAATCGGGCGGCGCCATGTCCGGCCTGCACTGCGCGAGACCGTAGATCTTCGGTTTCGCCTTGTCGACCGTCTCGAACCCCGCTTCCCCCGTGCCGAATCGCCTGGAGGAGTTGTCGGCCGCGTAAGCCGCGGTAGCGTTGATGAGCGCGCCCACGGCGGCGTCGAACGCCCTCACTGGCGCGGTCACGTTCTGCTGGTTTGTCAGTATGAGGGCCCCGTTATCGCCACCGGTGGGCGAGAGGAGGGTCTGGTTGGAGGAGAAGCCGACGTAGCAGTGGTCGTAGTAGACAGTGGCCGCCTTGCTGTTGGGGCAGAGCTTCTGCGCGTCCGCGAAGCCTTCGGAGATGCAGTCGCCGCAGACGGAGGCGTTGGCGTCGCCGCGGCAGAGCGCGAGGGCGTAGACGGTGTCCGGACGGGTGCCGACTGCGGCCACCGCGAAGAGCGTCGGCGAGGAGGAGGCGTTCTTGGGAAGGGTGGCGGAGAGGGCCCGGATGTTGGCCTGGTAGGCGCTGTTGGTGGTGAAGTTGCCGTTCTTGCCGCAGCTTGGCCACTGGGAAGCGGCCAGCGGCGGGAGGATGAAGGCGAGGAGGAGGGCTAGGTAGGAGGGGAGGTGGTGCGAGGCCATGGTGTTTGGCCGGACCTTTGGGTGAGCCGTGGAGAGAATGCGGTGGTGGCGAAGCAGAGTAGAAGTGTAGAAGACGAGAAGGAGGGTGTTGACTCGTGTGGGGCTAGTTTGGCTTCACTAGTACTACTAGTAGGGCCAGGTATTTGCGCGCGGCGCCCAGCTGGGTGGACGACCGCGACATGACTTTCGAAGAACCAAACGACGACGACGACCGGGTGACGTGGTCCATCTTCCCCAACGGTTTCCACACGGCAACAACGCAAATGACCTTCCTTTTCTCCTCTGCCCTTTCTTGGTGACGCCGCGCAGGAGTCGAAGAAGCCCTTCCTGACGCGGTCGGTCCAGCTGGAATTGAAGAGGCGCTCAGGTTTAATTACTGTAGCTTTTGAATCATACAATTGAGGCGCTCAGGTCCACATGCAGGAAGGAGTTAATCCATTCACACGTCCATGCGCTCGCGCGTGACTCCTCTTGATCGCTAGCGGACGTACCCTTCGATCTTCTCGCGGTCGGTCGGTCCAGGCGCTCGGGTTTCTCTCCATCGCCCACTTTTTCCCACAGCTGGACCGATCGACCGATTAGTTGCCGCTCGAACGCGCGTTTATTAGCTTTTGAATCACGCAAATGCGGGAGGTCAAACAGCCGGAGATAATTAATTAAAACACCTTACTTGTACTAGTACTCAGCGCATGCATGCATACATCAACGAGTCCCACCCTGACTGCAAGCACGGGATGGAGTACCACTTGGGGACGCAATCACCTCACTTCATTTTCTCATTCTTCTTTTATTAATCTGCTCGCTACTCTATTTCTCTTTTTCATCATTATTATACGCGACCACATCGTTCGATCGATGTACTCCAAGACTTCCAAGAAATAAAGATGGACCACATCAACAGTTTCACACACCATGCTTCCATTCAAAAAAAAAAATATACACATCCGACAAGCATTTTCATATGCAAACTCACATAGTAACAGTAATCAGCCAGCAAGATTAACCTACCAATTTAGACAGTGGCTTGTATTATGAACTAAAAGTCCATAATAAAGCTAATTCGGCCATAAAAAAGGGACACCTGGCCATGCATCAGGTAACTTATACTAGGTGTCAAAAGTTATAACTGCAAAGTGCGCACCCTACAGCCAGCACATCATATTAATAACTTCTTTCATTCTGTCAAAGGAGAATAAATACACAGAGAGGCGCATAGAGGAGACAAGGTGAAAAGCGGATATACACACCCAGGGCCGGCCCTAGGGGGGGTCTGGCGGGGCGGCCGCCCTCGGCCCAAAAAAATTAGGGGCCCATATTTTTTATATAGGCTTATTATACATTGCATAAAAAAATAGTTAACGTTTTTAGATAGGCTCTGGTCTATATTTTGGACCTTTTATTTTCGTATTCGCTTCCGATCCGGCCGGCCGGCCATGACTTCGCTCAGCGCTGCGCACGTACCGTTCCATGATTTCATCCGATCGACCATACAGGGCCATGGATCTAGGGATGTAAACGGATCGGATCGGATCGGATATTGCTCTTACCATATCCTTTACCATATTTTTGTAACGGATTCGGATCGGAGCGAATAATGGTCGGATGCGGATTCGGATGCGGATTATATCGGATTACGGATATGGAGCGGATTCGGACCGGACTCGGATCGGATGCGGATTATTAAGAAAATATACATAAAAAAATAGAAGTATATTTTTTTATGTAAAATATGTTTGTAATTATAGACTATAACTAAATGTACACACTTGTTCGTACAAGAAAGCAAATTGCGTGCTAATAGAATACATAGTTTGGCCGATGAACTAACTATATTATCTAAATATTTAGGGTTGGGCTAGTTTTTTCGGATTATCCTCTTTGTGGACCTCGGATAATCCGCAAAAAATGGCGGATAATCCGTATCCGTCGGATAGTATCAATACCATATCCTCTACCGTATCCATCGGATATCCGCTTGATCACTATCCGCATCCGTATCCATATCCGGCGGATTTCTAAAAATGCATACCATATCCTCAAAAACGGATACGGATGCGGATTCGGAGCGGAAATTATTCGTACCATTTACATCCCTACATGGATCGCTACGACGATATACGAAACGTCCCCTTTGATCGATAGGAAACAGAAACGTCGCGGCTATTGCCTCGCCCAGGCGGTTTCCGCTCGACTGTTCTTGCTCTCCCGATCGCGACCGGCGACCGTGCGCGACGATCTGCTACCCAGGCCATCCTGCTGCCTGCCTGCTTGTCCGCCGCAGTCCCAGACTCCAAGTCCGGCAGTCCCCTGTCTTCAATCTTGCGTAGAATAACGCCCGTCGCGGTTTTCTTGGAATTCTACTATATGCCCTAATTCGTGTTCTGATATTTGATTAACAATTTGATGAAACTGAGTGTGAGGAAGCAATCTTTCAATCGGAGGAGGATTTTAAAGTTAACAATTTTTTGGTTATGGTCGATATGGCGACCACATCTTTGAAGCGCAGATTTGAAGAACTCCAGTCATTCAAAAGTATATTTGGAGTTTTAATGAGTTCTAAATCTTTGAAGGCATTGGATGGTCCTCAACTGAAAGAACATTGCACTAAATTTGCAAAAACGTTTACTCAGCCGGGTAAATCTGGTAAACCTGATACATGTGATGTTGAGTTGAACGCACTTATTTCTGAGTTAAGTGTTATGAAGTTCACTTTACCTGATACACCAATGTCTGCTATGGAGATTTTTGAGTTTGTCAAAGAAGGGAATTGTTATCCTAATATTTCTATCGCTTATCGAATCTTACTTACTATGCCCGTGACGGTTGCATCAACTGAAAGAAGCTTTTCAAAATTGAAATTATTGAAGAACTATTTGAGATCTGTAATGTCTCATGAGAGGTTAAATGGTTTGACAACTCTATGTATCGAGAAGAAATTAGTGGACGAGATTGATATTGATTCCATCGTCACGGACTTTGCTTCTAGGAATTGGCGGAGAAAATTTTAAGGTATCATGTAAACATTGTTATTTTTATATGAATATTGCAGTTGGGTATACTTAAAGTATTTGTTTTTTATCGTCTTATGCATGCGAAAAAATATAGTAAGAAGGGCCCAAAATTTTAATTTCGCCCCGGGCCTTCGAAATCTCAGGACCGGCCCTGTACACACCTAAGCCGTGAAGCCTGGGCGGAGGGGGAAGCAGGAAGTACTGGAACCCGAGGGCCAGCTGGGACTACAACTGTGCGCGAGGCGCAGGAGGCCGTGGCCAGCAACACCTGAGCCAGGTCACGCCGGACCATGATGCAGCCGGTTGGCGAGTAAGTAGTTGCCGCCTTCATCTGCACATGATTGCAACTGCACAAATACAACAAGTGAATCATATCATCTGGAGAAGAAAAGACATGCTGCAAAATGTTAAATACCAATCATGTTAAGCACTTGTGCTATAAACGACACTGGAGTTAACAAGTACATATAGGAAAATCCCTTCCATATCTAAAATGGAGACTCCCTTCTGATGTATAGGTGCTAGCCAAACTAAACCATGTTAGTTCTTACAACACAACAGTACAAGAAATTGGCTGAACCTGACTAGATGGTCTACAGGTCTAGTAGCATTGCTTCGGAAGCACCTGGAGATGCAATTGGTATCTACTCCCTCCGGTCGGATTTAATAGACGCGGAGGGAGTCCTGCCCATGCACAGCATGGGTGCGTCGATTAATTCAGTCCGGAGGTAGTAGAAACTAATTAACTCAATGTTGTGGAGAGGACCAAAAAAGGATAATAGGGCCTCCACCAGTACCATGTGGCAATAATCAAGAAGAAATTCATGAGCAACATATGGAAAGGATTAAAAAATAGCACAACACACACAAACACAAAGCTGGAATTAAATCAAATGCAACCATCAGGATTACATCACAACAAATAGAGCAAAGACTATATCAAGAAGAAAGTAGTATCAGATTTAGGAGCGTATATAAGCTCTAAGAAGACAGCAAAAAGACCATTATTCATTTCAGACATTGGAGGAAAAATACAAACAGGGACCATATAAAAAACATCACCAGTAGCACAATCCAGTCAAAAAAGCTCCACTTATATAAATAAATGTTCAATGACTTGATGGCCTGACACAGGTCATCAACTCAAGGAATCACCTCGGAGAATCAAGGATAAAGAGTCTCTCGACTAGTCTATGAGTCGGTACTTGTGTACCAACCAAAAACCTCGACTAGTCGTGACTAACTGTGCGACTAGTCCATGAGTCGGTACCCTAGCGACTCGTCGAGGCCGAAACCGAGATAGTACCACCAGCGCAGTTGCGGCTCAGTGAACTCGCCGCCACTGCCTGCCCAGCAGCAGCCAAGCCACATACCCTTATGCAACTCGTATATTAGAACAAGATTGCATATTAGAAATGAAACGAGTACAATTCAGCTACTATGGAGAAACACACACATTATCAATTGAATGCACAATGGTCACTATGCACAGGACGTACACTTACCACAAGATCTTAAAGATAACAAGTACTTGACAGGCGCTACCTATACATACTCGAATGAGAGAACAATACCACATTTAAATAACATGTCATCACTCTACCACTGCTGCTGCTGTTGGAGTACATCCAAGAACACATGTTTTCCAAATTACAGAAGAAATCATCTCTGCTTGTGAAACAATATCAAAAGAAATTTGAATGATCCAGTATGGAAGACAGGCATCAAACCAGTACATGAAGAGAAATTGCAGCAGTTCTCTTCATCAAACCAGTACATGAAGAGAAATTGCAGCAGTTCTCTTCACCGATTTATTAAAAAAAAAGAGAGGAAAAGAATCTGACTGCTGGTTTTTCTGCATCTGCCTGATATTTTAGAATCTATGCCCTGGTATATTAGGTGGAGGCACATTCTCTAGTATATTAGTATGACAATTAGTAGATGATTATCCGGCCAAATGCATTTCTTTTAAAACAACAACATAGTACTAGAAAACAATCTTGGTTCAACCATCATAGTGCAAGCAATTAAATAAAATCAATGACCATTAAATAGATAACTTTTTCAGTCTAAAAAGGTTCACTTTACTTAGAACTGTCCAGCTTCCGTAATGTAAGCAAGCACCACATCAATCCTAAATCCTAGAATTCAAATGCTACGCACGAGAACTAAAAGAGAAATTCAGATCCTAAAGTGAACTAAATAAAGAAAACTTACAATCCTTGGGCAAGAAAATTACTACTGCCAAACAATTCTGAACCAATTCGTACATTAAAAAAGAGCTACACTCCCACAATTGGAATGAGAAGATAGTCATCATGAGAAATTGATTTCAAATCTTGATTGAGCAGATTCATATAAGCATGTAGTATTTCGAATTTGTTTTAATAATCTGCAATGAAGAGCGAATGGGCAGCAGTAACACGTCCTGCACCCTCACGAGTCAATGTTTAGAGCAAGCCTTAACGGACATCTAAAAATCTGAACTTTTCACCAAAGGTTCTCTACCGATCTGCGAGTTGTTAGCACACATCGGAATGCAAACTCTGAATACGAATGCCAGCTCTTTGCAGATCCACATCGCAACAAGAAAAAAGGAAGCAGAAGTGACAGAAACGAGGCAACCTGGCCGGTGAACGCGAGTTCGTCGTGGACAAGGCCCGGAGCTGGTGGCGGCATGCAGCAGGACGCCGCACTCCACTGGCCGCCATCTCCTCTCGTGCTGGCAGGCTCTCCTTACCTTCGTCTCCGGCGGTGAAGAACGAGTGTGGCGAACTGGAGCTACGCGTTGTGGGCGACGGACCTCCGTTGGATCGCGTTGCCGCCGGCGGGTCCTGGTTGCCGGCGCACCCACACCGGCGTTCCCCGGCCACGCGCGCGAGGCCGGCACCTACCAACGCCCTGGACCAAGCTGCTCGACCCGGTCCGACCAGCTCGACGGCGCCGCGCGCATGGATGCACGCGGGCGCCGGCGAGCCAGCCGGCCGCGTCGCCAGGGTCTGAGCTGCGCCGTCCCTCCCGTCGGTGAGTCTTGGACGGCGGCGTCGATCTGGTGCAGGGGGCTCGGAAGCTGGTGGAACTGGGGGCGGAGGAGAGGAGGGAACGACGGAGGAGAGGAGGGACAGAGCAGGGGGAGACGGGGCGGCGCCGGAGAGGACGTGGCCGGCGATGGAAGGGTCGGGGGACTGGTGGCGCTCGATCTGAGAGAGGTTCGGTGGGGAAGGGGATTCTTTCGATCTAGGGGATAGGGTCGCTTTGTTCGGGCCAGCATCCACAGCGACCGTGGATTTTGAAATGGCCCAAAATATGTTGTGGGCTGCGGGCCACGTTAGCTTCTGTTTGCGGTTGTTCCCGCGAAAATAGCTAATGGAACCTGGCAACGCGCGAGGACGAAAACACACCAATAAGGCAGCACCACCTGTTTGACAGTATATGTATTTTCATTAGTATATGATCCGTATTTCCACCATATTCTGACAACATGCATTCACATTAACTCGACCTCTCTCACCAACCTGTCCTCACCAACCTGTCCTCCCCGCTGCTCTCCCTTCCCAAACAAACAAGCATGGAAGTTGCTGCTCCTCCACCTCTTCCTCCTCGCCGTCCTTCGTCCAGTCCGGCGGCGCCTCCTTCAAGTAGGCCGTCCAGATGCTCGCCGATATGTGCGCCCTCGAGCTCCAGCGCATCTCTTGGCCGACCGTCATGCCCCACCATGACGGCAGTGCGCGGTGCTAGCTCGGGCGGCGGAGGGGGGCTTATTGGCGGGGCGCGGCGGCCGCCAACGGTGAGTTGAGGCGGCGCCCACCTTCGCCCAGAGGAGCTCTTGCGACACCGCGTCCGAGTACTTCTCCGCCGCGCTGCGCCTCCCGCCGGCCGCGGCCGGGGTCATGCTCCTCTCGCTCGGCAACGGCGCGCCGGACGTCTTCGCCAGCGTCGTCTCCTTCGCCATGCTCCTGCACCGAGTCTCATGGCACCGAGCTCCTCCGTCCAATCTCGTAGATAGCGAGTTCCTCTGGCAGAGGTACTCCTCAACCCAGATCTTGGGTAGGGTCGTAGGGAGCACCATCTCAGCAACCTCCTCTGGCTGCCGTGCTAGCTATTCCGCGTGACCCCAACTGCAACGAGTTCCTCCAGCAAAGCTCCTAGTGAGCAAGCTCCTCCAACCGCCGTGTCGCTGCGAATTAGTAAGAGCCGACGCTGTGTTAGGCCTGACTTCTCCAAGATGGTCGAGCAGGTTTGGTGTGGGTCGCTGCTTCACGTACAGGCCAAACCTATGGCACGAGCAGACCTCGGTTGGCCATGATTTGCCAAATGGCGTGGCGGCTGGCCAGGCCGACGGCGGGGAACAGGCAGGGCAAGTTCTTGATGTCGATGCGCGCCGGCGTGCTGGTACTGCTGAGCTCCTCGCCCGCTCCCTCTCCCTCAAGCGCATCACCGTCACGGACAACGCCCTCGACTTCCTCGCGCGTGTTCGATTTCTTCAATTTCCTCTTTCTTTTTGTTTCCTCTCGGCTGTGTTGGATTTGTATAGATTTCCCTTGTTCTCATTCCAATTTGATCTCATTCAAATCTTGTTTTTTTTTTTCTGATCCAAATGGCCGTAACAAAATAATGTGCGTCTTTTCTTCCAATCCAAATGGTCATTTTTCTTCCGACCAAAATGGTCCATTAATAATGTTAACAGTTTTTCCATCATTAATTAATTTGGAAGAACTGCTCATGGATATTTCCATATTTTAAAAATATTGTTTCAAAAATATTTTTATCACACAAAACCATTCGTACAAAATGTCCATTTTAGAATTAGTACAAAATGGCATCTTTTTACATTCAACATTTTATCTTGATGTTCATTTTAGATCCGTACATGCTCAATTTTTTTTACCATGTCCACCATTAGGACAAAATGTTTTGTTTGGATTTTTTATATCTACATAATTGGTAAAAAAATGTGTTTAGGAATTTATGTTTTGACCCGGTCATTTTGACTATCTCCACCATTGGTTAATTGTTTTAGCCGCCAACAGATATTTCCATTATTTAAATAATGCTTCAGAATTATGGTTATTACTAGGAATTATGTTAGTAATGCAAAGCTGATGCATGCACTAGTGGGGTACTAACGAGCTAATGGCCAACCACACAATTCTGACACTGATTCACCAACCGAAGTTTCATTTAAAGCACCCCACATGCATACGCGACGTGGTATGTATAAGCATGCGTATAAAAAATGCTAAATCGGAGAAAATCAACGTATAAACAAATTGCTATATTAGATACTAATCGCAAAGCAATCATGGATGGGTGAGATGTCGACCTCGCCCGTAGCCGGGTTCCAAACGTGCGGGTCGGTTGTTCCCGCCTCTTTTTTCCTTCATAGTTTTGGTTGGCGCTTCTTTTGCACATGAACATACATACCTACACACTTTGCACTCATCTGTCTTTTTTTCCTCGGGAAGGGCACTCACTATCTCGTGCATGCATGGAGCGACTCCGGGCCGCCAGGGCACGTACACACAGGAAGGTACGTTCGGGTGGGCGAGCGTTCACATTGCCACACCACACCTCACCTCTACAGTTCGGTTGGCGTGACTCACCACTTTCAAGATTGGTCCCGTCGCCGACACCATGACAAGAATCAAGAGAGATCCCGGAGGATGAGATACCGAGACCACCAAGTGCAAACGTGCTTGACCACACGGTGCGAGTGCAAGAGATCCACGTCGACGTGAATACTGGAACCTAGGGGCATTACGTCGCCACAACCTCAATCGATGCGGAAGCATCATCACACATTACCCCGCCAAGACGTAATTCTACCATGGCTCGAGCATGGAGGACAATAGGAGAAGGGAGTCATGAGGGATCCGATTTGTCGATCCTAGCCACGACATCCGGCGAGTAGAGACGAAACAACAAGATGAAAAGAAAAATAGAAATCCTAAGTAGTTGCCACTGGAACATCGCCTTGATGAGAGCTCATACTTACGACTTGTACAAAAATACATAAATGGAGAATCTCCGGAACTCGGAATTCCTAGCATGCCGTCATGATGACGAGATGGCACATGAAAAGATATGTAATAACTATCATTTCATGCACACAAAAATGAGAACACGACCCCCAAAATAGTGCACTTAAAATAGCCCTCAAAACGTCAAAATGATTTCTATGTAATCGTGTTTTGGCAGCTAAGGCGTTGTGTCTTACGGCGATCCTTCCTTCGTCTTAGGCATAGGGCCTTTGTGTTGTACAAGGTGGTGGCCATTTTTAGGTTTGTAAACAACTCTATGTTTTATATTATAATAGGTCATAGGAACATGACCAAAACAAAAGAGGCCAGGTTTTTACAAGAGCTAGGTCGGTGGCCAGGTTTTTGCATTGTAAGTTCAGTATCTTCTTGGGAGTAGTCGTACTTGTGAAACAACTACCATTTCAAAGTATTTTATTGACGTTTACATCTTAAACCGCTTACTAGGACCCCATGCAAAAGAAGAATGGTTTGAGACTCTTGCTTGTGAGATTTTGGGCGAAACCCTATTATGTGGTCCCCACGATGTTTAGCCCATAGATTTTTAATAGAATGTGACTATCCCAAATGTCTTTACTCTTTATTTATGTTATAAGGGTACATTCTACAATTATGGTCGATCTAGATCTATACGATATATGTGTTCTAGGTCTAGGATTTTCAGAAGACGATGCCACGTACTTCAAAGAGTTGTCTAGGGTTTGGTGTGTAAGGTTTATGATCTAGGTTCATGTTCTATGACTTATGGTGTACGATCTAGGTTTAGGGATTAAGATAGAGATCTATGGGTCTAGTGTATAAATCCAGGGTTAAGGTCTATGGCATAGTTAGGTTGAATTTAGAGTTCAATTTTCATCATCGCACAAGAAATGTGCATAAAATAATTCCTAATAACACACCACAACATCATGTGTACATGAAATGAGAGGTAATAACTACGTCTTGGCATGAAATTGAGACCATAATAGCATGTACTAGAGATTTTTCTCTTTACCATCGATCTTACATATCCACATTAGGTCTAGGACAAAGATATTAGGGTTTGCAATAGTTTTTGGCACAATTTCATGTGCTCCCCTCTTCTATGGTCCCCGAAGCAGAAATACGCCTACCCTTCTAGTGATTTCATGTGACCTTCCTATTTGTTAGAGAATATGGCATAAGAATAAGACCAAGGCGAAGTTGTTACAAATATTTGTTCAGTTGCTTTGAAGTGGAAGTGTTACACTCCAAGTCTAGAAACTTCACATGACATAGTCTATTTGGTGAAGTGGAGGTTTATAACAATTAGTATTTTTATTCTATATTATAATGTTATTTGGCCATCATTTATATGTTTCATATTCTTTTGTTATGTTGAAAAGTAAAGCACATGCATGCATACAAGAAAAAAAATAGGTGCATGCATACCTTGTAGATGGATGGACTAGCTAGTTGTGCACGACGCCTTCATGAATTCAACAACCAGCTAGCTATAAACCTCTATATATCGAGTGTCGCATGCATCAGTAGGTCGCCATGGCGTACCATGCGCCTCTCGCTAGCGCATGCATGTTGCGGTGTGGCTCTGGCAATAATGCTGGGTCTACGAACAAATTGTTACGGAAATCACCTTACGAACATAGGTGGCCTGCTGTTGTATTCCGTAGATGTAGCATTACTGGTGGCTCTGGTCACGCACTCGGACAACAAGTCGATCGTGATGAAAAGGTAGGAGGAGCTGATGAAGTATCTAGGGGATGTAAGAGAGCGAAATTCTGCACACAATGATTTCCATCGACTGGTTCTAACCGTATCGGCTTACATGGGCCATTAGAATGTATAATTAAGACACTTGCCAAATAAACTAACATGAACTAAACTTGACTCGTGTAGAGCATTGGTACGCACGAGTTTTGCTAGCGTCCTACTCCGTCAAGACTCAAGAGTCAAGAGTAAGACACAATGTTAGCTTACGGAGTACAACACACCGATGGATGACAGCTTAGCTGAAGCAAAGAGCGTGTTTATGGGATGAATAAATGTCTACAATGAATAGCGCACTATTAAAACGCAGAATATCGGGACGTAAATTAAGTGCTACCTTATCTTCCGGTATAGCACATACCCCGATCAGTCGGTTGTTCCGTCTGTTGGTTACCTCGTTAATCATCAGGTGACAAATTCGAGAAGCTTGAGCGCGATCCGCTATGATTTGGATCGTTCCATCAGTAGCAAAAGAAAAAGAAAAATGAAAATCTTTAAGAAGCTTGAGCCCGATCCGTCCCATAGAATCCCAAAGAAAAAGGAAAACCTTTTACTACGTACTAGTATTAAGTAGCAAAAAAAAAAAAAACGAAATTCGCTTAAACCACGCACTCACCCAACGCCTCGCATTCGCATCCCCATTTATCTTCCCCCGCCTCCGCCGCCGCTCCCCAAGCCCACAAGCGCTGCTCCGGCTGACTCCCCTCGCCAACGCTGCGCTACCAATCGCAAACCCTAGGAGGCCGGCGGCGATGATGACAGGGCCCGGCCTCGCGCGCGCTCGTCCACCCACATCGCGCCCAGCAGCCACGTAGCGCGCGTGCCTCGCTAGCACGACCCGAGCAGCTCCGTCAAGATCGCCTACAGGCGTCTACGCCCATGCGTCGGTGGCCAAGGGAGGGCAGTCCAGGAGCCCAAGTCCCTGGCGCCGGTGGCCAGGAGATGCGGCGCCGTCCTTCCGTCGCGTATTCCTCTGTGAGGCCGCTCCGCCCCAGCAGCATCGCCACTGCTCCATCCCGTCCGTCCCCTCCAGCGTGCTCGCCCCCCGGTGAGCCCCTCTCCCGTCCCTCATCTTCAGACTGTTGAGTAGTGTTGCTAGGACGAACCGATCTTACAGGACGCTGCACGGTCCTAGGAATACTACTCGACCTTGCGAAATACCTGTAGCTCTGTTTCTCAGTGTAGTCTAGGTGTAGTGCTGGTGGCGGTAAGTTCGTCTTTCTTTGTTGTTTTGCTCAGTTTTGTCGTTAACAGTTCACATGTTTCTGTGTGGCTCGGATGGCTCGCAAACTAGTTTGGATGCTGCGATTTCAATGGAATCGGGGGACACCCCTTTAATCTAAA
>NC_061514.1:254064673-254183103 GCF_022539505.1 Lolium rigidum
CCATATCAGACATCATTTCAGCAAGTACAGAGACCAAAGAATTCAAGCAGGGCAGGATTGGGAGAGGGAAAAGACAGTACCTTTGGAGGGTGATGTCGACAAGTTCCTGAATGGAAGCGTCCACGGTACACCTGACCTTCTCCACAACGCCCAAAACATATTCATGCCCTACAAGAAAGGGACCAGAAAGTCAGACTATATGGCAAAGGACATAAGAGGATACAAGTATATATTACAAAGTATAAAACACGAGAAAATCTGGTGCCCTGTCAATCACCTTTAAAAATTTGTTTGCCGATACTATTCTTAACTAATCTTCAACACAACTTTGACTTCCTTAAATATGAAATAAAGATTGCAGTCCAAAATAAGAGTCATATTGTTTCTTTACGATATTTGTGGAAAGAATCAACAAAGTTATCTTTACATGTTGGAAACATTCGTAAACATCAAGTATAATGATTCGATTCATGGTGATCATATCAGTACAACATATATGTTATATATACACATAGCTAAATGGAAAAAAAGGCAAGAGCAAACAAAATATCTTATTATGATGTCTTCCAAGTGCAACATATATGTGGTCAAGCTCCAAGTACAGAAGAATTCTTCGATTAAAATTTTTACCACCCAATCTAGGAGGCCATAAATGCAATCAAACGCTACAGAATCATGATCAAATCCGAAAGTGTAGGAGGATCCATATGAAATTTTCATACAAAAGCTTGGTTCTGGACAACAAAATTCCAAATGTTTTAACAACGTACAAGCATTAGCAGCTATACATCATCACAAGCTAGAAGATGTTAGACATGATAACAACATCTAAAATTTTGAATCTAAACAACAATGTTACTGCAATCCTACAAGACATCTAGGATACCTCTTGAACACAACAAATAGAAATATTCAATACAATTGAGAAATATATGTTGAGAATTGTTCAAGCTTGATCAAACTTTTTATCACACAATTTAGGAGGCTGCATATGTGATCAAACACTGCTGAAGCATGATCAAATCCTAAGATTAAAGAGGCAACACGTCATCTTTTTATACAGAGGCTTGGTTCAGGACATAAAAATTCCAATGTTTTGACAACACACAAGCAAGTCTAGCTAGTAGCTACATCATTACAAGTAGAATATGTATACACGAAAACAACTCTGAAATTTCGAATCTGAACAAGAATATTAGTGCAATCCTACATCACATCTAGGACACCTCCTGGGCGGGCAGGCACTCGGGGATCCAATTGTAAAATAGCGCAAGGTCGAGTATATATATTTTTTAGATTAAAGGGGTGTCCCCCGATTCCATTGAAATCGCAGCATCCAAACTAGTTTGCGAGCCATCCGAGCCACACAGAAACATGTGAACTGTTAACGACAAAACTGAGCAAAACAACAAAGAAAGACGAACTTACCGCCACCAGCACTACACCTAGACTACACTGAGAAACAGAGCTACAGGTATTTCGCAAGGTCGAGTAGTATTCCTAGGACCGTGCAGCGTCCTGTAAGATCGGTTCGTCCTAGCAACACTACTCAACAGTCTGAAGATGAGGGACGAGAGAGGGGCTCACCGGCGGGCGAGCACGCTGGAGGGGACCAACGGGGCGGAGCAGAGGCGCAGCGTCACAGAGGAAGACGGGACGGAAGGACGGCGCCGCAACTCCTGGCCACCGGCGCCAGGGACTTGGGCTCCTGGTGCCCTCCCTTGGCCACCGACGCATGCGCGTAGACGCCTGCAGGCGGTATTGATGGAGCCGCTAGCGAGGCACGCGCGCTCCGGCGAGCGAGGCCCGCCGTGGCTGCTGGGCGCGATGTGGGTGGACGAGCGCGCGCGAGGCCGGGCCCTGTCATCATCGCCGCCGGCCTCCTAGGGTTTGCGATTGGTAGCGCAGCGTTGGCGAGGGGAGTCAGCCGGAGCAGCGCTTGTGGGCTTGGGGAGCGGCGGCGGAGGGCGGGCGAAGAGAAATGGGGATGCGAATGCGAGGCGTTGGGTGAGTGCGTGCTTTACGTGAATTTCGTTTTTTTTTTTGCTACTTAATACTAGTACGTAGTAAAAGGTTTTCCTTTTTCTTTGGGATTCTATGGGACGGATCGGGCTCAAGCTTCTTAAAGATTTTCATTTTTCTTTTTCTTTTGCTACTGATGGAACGATCCAAATCATAGCGGATCGCGCTCAAGCTTCTCGAATTTGTCACCTGATGATTAACGAGGTAACCAACAGACGGAACAACCGACTGATCGGGGTATGTGCTATACCGGAAGATAAGGTAGCACTTAATTTACGTCCCGATATTCTGCGTTTTAATAGTGCGCTATTCATTGTAGACATTTATTCATCCCATAAACACGCTCTTTGCTTCAGCTAAGCTGTCATCCATCGGTGTGTTGTACTCCGTAAGCTAACATTGTGTCTTACTCTTGACTCTTGAGTCTTGACGGAGTAGGACGCTAGCAAAACTCGTGCGTACCAATGCTCTACACGAGTCAAGTTTAGTTCATGTTAGTTTATTTGGCAAGTGTCTTAATTATACATTCTAATGGCCCATGTAAGCCGATACGGTTAGAACCAGTCGATGGAAATCATTGTGTGCAGAATTTCGCTCTCTTACATCCCCTAGATACTTCATCAGCTCCTCCTACCTTTTCATCACGATCGACTTGTTGTCCGAGTGCGTGACCAGAGCCACCAGTAATGCTACATCTACGGAATACAACAGCAGGCCACCTATGTTCGTAAGGTGATTTCCGTAACAATTTGTTCGTAGACCCAGCATTATTGCAGAGCCACACCGCAACATGCATGTGCTAGCGAGAGGCGCACGGTACGGCATGGCGACCTACTGATGCATGCGACACTCGATATATAGAGGTTTATAGCTAGCTGGTTGTTGAATTCATGAAGGCGTCGTGCACAACTAGCTAGTCCATCCATCTACAAGGTATGCATGCACCTATTTTTTTTCTTGTATGCATGCATGTGCTTTACTTTTCAACATAACAAAAGAATATGAAACATATAAATGATGGCCAAATAACATTATAATATAGAATAAAAATACTAATTGTTATAAACCTCCACTTCACCAAATAGACTATGTCATGTGAAGTTTCTAGACTTGGAGTGTAACACTTCCACTTCAAAGCAACTGAACAAATATTTGTAACAACTTCGCCTTGGTCTTATTCTTATGCCATATTCTCTAACAAATAGGAAGGTCACATGAAATCACTAGAAGGGTAGGCGTATTTCTGCTTCGGGGACCATAGAAGAGGGAGCACATGAAATTGTGCCAAAAACTATTGCAAACCCTAATATCTTTGTCCTAGACCTAATGTGGATATGTAAGATCGATGGTAAAGAGAAAAATCTCTAGTACATGCTATTATGGTCTCAATTTCATGCCAAGACGTAGTTATTACCTCTCATTTCATGTACACATGATGTTGTGGTGTGTTATTAGGAATTATTTTATGCACATTTCTTGTGCGATGATGAAAATTGAACTCTAAATTCAACCTAACTATGCCATAGACCTTAACCCTGGATTTATACACTAGACCCATAGATCTCTATCTTAATCCCTAAACCTAGATCGTACACCATAAGTCATAGAACATGAACCTAGATCATAAACCTTACACACCAAACCCTAGACAACTCTTTGAAGTACGTGGCATCGTCTTCTGAAAATCCTAGACCTAGAACACATATATCGTATAGATCTAGATCGACCATAATTGTAGAATGTACCCTTATAACATAAATAAAGAGTAAAGACATTTGGGATAGTCACATTCTATTAAAAATCTATGGGCTAAACATCATGGGGCCCACATAATAGGGTTTTGCCTGAAATCACAGAAGCAAGAGTCTCAAACCATTCTTCTTTTGCATGGGATCCTAATAAGAGGTTTTAGAAGTAAACGTCAATAAACTACTTTGAAGTGGTAGTTGTTTCACAAGTAGGACTATCCCGCAAGAAGATACTGAACTTACAATGCAAAATTCCCACTTTGAGGCCACCAACCTAGCTCTTGTAAGAACTTGGCCTCTTTTGTTTTGGTCATGTTCCCATGGCCTATTATTATAATATAAACATAGAGTTGTTTACAAACCTAAAATGGCTACCACCTTGTACAACACAAAGACCCTATACCTAAGACAAAGGAAGGATCGCCGTAAGACGCAACATCCCAGCTGCCAAAACACGATTACATAGAAATCATTTTGACGTTTTGAGGGCTATTTTAAGTGCACTATTTTGGGGGTCGTGTTCTCATTTTTGTGTGCATGAAATGATAGTTATTACATATCTTTTCATGTGCCATCTCGTCATCATGACGGCATGCTAGGAATTCCGAGTTCGGAGATTCTCCATTTATGTATTTTTGTACAAGTCGTAAGTATGAGCTCTCATCAAGGCGATGTTCCGGTGGCAACTACTTAGGATTTCTATTTTTCTTTTCATCTTGTTGTTTCGTCTCTACTCGCCGGACGTCGTGGCTAGGATCGACAAATCGGATCCCTCATGACTCCCTTCTCCTATTGTCCTCCTCGCTTGAGCCATGGTAGAATTACGTCTTGGCGGGGTAGTGTGTGATGTTTCCGCATCGATTGAGGTTGTGGCGACGTAATGTCCCCTAGGTTCCCGTATTCACGTCGATGTTGATCTCTTGCACTCGCACCGTGGTCAAGCACGATTGCACTTGGTGGTCTCGGTATCTCATCCTCTGGGATATCTCTCGATTCATGTCATGGTGTCGACGACGGGGCCAATCTAGATAGTGGTGAGTCATGCCAACCAGACTGTAGAGGCGAGGTGTGGTGTGGCAATGTGAGCAGCTCGCCCACCCGAACGTACCTTCCTGTGTGTACGTGCCACGGCGGCCCGGAGTCGCTCCATGCATGCACGAGATAGTGAGTGCCCTTCCCGAGGAAAAAAAGACAGATGAGTGCAAAGTGTGTAGGTATGTATGTTCATGTGCAAAAGAAGCGCCAACCAAAACTATGAAGGAAAAAAGAGGCGGGAACAACCGACCCGCACGTTTGGAACCCGGCTACGGGCGGAGTCGACATCTCACCCATCCATGATTGCTTTGCGATTAGTATCTAATATAGCAATTTGTTTATACGTTGATTTTCTCCGATTTAGCATTTTTTATACGCATGCTTATACATACCACGTCGCGTATGCATGTGGGGTGCTTTAAATGAAACTTCGGTTGGTGAATCAGTGTCAGAATTGTGTGGTTGGCCATTAGCTCGTTAGTACCCCACTAGTGCATGCATCAGCTTTGCATTACTAACATAATTCCTAGTAATAACCATAATTCTGAAGCATTATTTAAATAATGGAAATATCTGTTGGCGGCTAAAACAATTAACCAATGGTGGAGATAGTCAAAATGACCGGGTCAAAACATAAATTCCTAAACACATTTTTTTACCAATTATGTAGATATAAAAAATCCAAACAAAACATTTTGTCCTAATGGTGGACATGGTAAAAAAAATTGAGCATGTACGGATCTAAAATGAACATCAAGATAAAATGTTGAATGTAAAAAGATGCCATTTTGTACTAATTCTAAAATGGACATTTTGTACGAATGGTTTTGTGTGATAAAAATATTTTTGAAACAATATTTTTAAAATATGGAAATATCCATGAGCAGTTCTTCCAAATTAATTAATGATGGAAAAACTGTTAACATTATTAATGGACCATTTTGGTCGGAAGAAAAATGACCATTTGGATTGGAAGAAAAGACGCACATTATTTTGTTACGGCCATTTGGATCAGAAAAAAAAAAACAAGATTTGAATGAGATCAAATTGGAATGAGAACAAGGGAAATCTATACAAATCCAACACAGCCGAGAGGAAACAAAAGAAAGAGGAAATTGAAGAAATCGAACACGCGAGGAAGTCGAGGGCGTTGTCAGTGACGGTGATGCGCTTGAGGGAGAGGGAGCGGGCGAGGAGCTCGAGCGGTACCGGCACGCCGGCGCGCATCGACATCAAGAACTTGCCCTGCTGTTCCCCGCCGTCGGCTGGCCAGCCGCCACGCCATTTGGCAAATCATGGCCAAGCAGAGGTCTGCTCGTGCCATAGGTTTGGCACTGTACGTGAAGCAGCGACCCACACCAAACCTGCTCGACCATCTTGGAGAAGTCGGGGCCTAACACGGCGTCGGCTCTTACTAATTCGCGGCGACACGGCGGTTGGAGGAGCTTGCTCACTAGGAGCTTTCTTGGAGGAACTCGTTGCGGTTGGGGTCACGCGGAATAGCTAGCACGGCAGCCGAGAGGAGGTTGCTTGAGATGGTGCTCCCTACGACCCTACCCAAGATGCGGGTTGAGGAGTACCTGCTGCCGGAAGGAACTCGCTATCTACGAGATTGGACGGAGGAGCTCGGTGCCATGAGACTCGGTGCGGGAGCATGGCGAAGGAGACGACGGTCGGCGAAGACGTCCGGCGCGCGTGCTGCCGAGCGAGAGGAGCATGACCCGGCCGCGGCCGGCGGGAGCGCAGCGCGGCGGAGAAGTACTCGGACGCGATGTCGCAAGAGCTCCTACGGGCGAAGGTGGGCGCCGCCTCAACTCACCGTTGGCGGCCGCCGCGCCCGCCAATAAGCCCACTCCGCCGCCGAGAGCTAGCGCAGCGCACTTGCCAGTCATGGTGGGGCATGACGGTCGGCCAAGAGATGCGGCTGGAGCTCGAGGGCGCACATATCGGCGAGCATCCGGACGGCCTACTTGAAGGAGCGCCGCCGGGCCTGGACGAAGGACGGCGAGGAGGAAGAGGTGGAGGAGCGACAACTTCCATGCTTGTTTGTTTGGGAAGGGAGAGCGGCGGGGAGGACAGGTTGGTGAGGACAGGTTGGTGAGAGAGGTCGAGTTAATGTGAATGCATGTTGTCAGAATATGGTGGAAATACGGATCATATACTAATGAAAATACATATACTTGTCAAACAGGTGGTGCTGCCTTATTGGTGTGTTTTCGTCCTCGCGCGTTGCCAGGTTCCATTAGCTATTTTCGCGGGAACAACCGCAAACAGAAGCTAACGTGGCCCGCAGCCCACAACATATTTTGGGCCATTTCAAAATCCACGGTCGCTGTGGATGCTGGCCCGAACAAAGCGACCCTATCCCCTAGATCGAAAGAATCCCCTTCCCCACCGAACCTCTCTCAGATCGAGCGCCACCAGTCCCCCGACCCTTCCGTCGCCGGCCACGTCCCCTCCGGCGCCGCCTCTTCTCCCCCCCTGCCCCGTCCCTCCTCCTCTCCTCCGACCCCAGTTCCACCAGCTTCCGAGCCCCCCTGCACCAGATCGACGCCGCCGTCCAAGACTCACCGACGGGAGGGACGGCGCAGCTCAGACCCTGGCGACGCGGCCGGCTGGCTCGCCGGCGCCCGCGTGCATCCATGCGCGCGGCGCCGTCGAGCTGGTCGGACCGGGTCGAGCAGCTTGGTCCAGGGCGTTGGTAGGTGCCGGCCTCGCGCGCGTGGCCGGGGAACGCCGGTGTGGGTGCGCCGGCAACCAGGACCCGCCGGCGGCAACGCGATCCAACGGAGGTCCGTCGCCCACAACGCGTAGCTCCAGTTCGCCACACTCGTTCTTCACCGCCGGAGACGAAGGTAAGGAGAGCCTGCCAGCACGAGAGGAGATGGCGGCCAGTGGAGTGCGGCGTCCTGCTGCATGCCGCCACCAGCTCCGGGCCTTGTCCACGACGAACTCGCGTTCACCGGCCAGGTTGCCTCGTTTCTGTCACTTCTGCTTCCTTTTTTCTTGTTGCGATGTGGATCTGCAAAGAGCTGGCATTCGTATTCAGAGTTTGCATTCCGATGTGTGCTAACAACTCGCAGATCGGTAGAGAACCTTTGGTGAAAAGTTCAGATTTTTAGATGTCCGTTAAGGCTTGCTCTAAACATTGACTCGTGAGGGTGCAGGACGTGTTACTGCTGCCCATTCGCTCTTCATTGCAGATTATTAAAACAAATTCGAAATACTACATGCTTATATGAATCTGCTCAATCAAGATTTGAAATCAATTTCTCATGATGACTGTCTTCTCATTCCAATTGTGGGAGTGTAGTTCTTTTCTAATGTACGAATTGGTTCAGAATTGTTTGGCAGTAGTAATTTTCTTGCCCAAGGATTGTAAGTTTTCTTTATTTAGTTCACTTTAGGATCTGAATTTCTCTTTTAGTTCTCGTGCGTAGCATTTGAATTCTAGGATTTAGGATTGATGTGGTGCTTGCTTACATTACGGAAGCTGGACAGTTCTAAGTAAAGTGAACCTTTTTAGACTGAAAAAGTTATCTATTTAATGGTCATTGATTTTATTTAATTGCTTGCACTATGATGGTTGAACCAAGATTGTTTTCTAGTACTATGTTGTTGTTTTAAAAGAAATGCATTTGGCCGGATAATCATCTACTAATTGTCATACTAATATACTAGAGAATGTGCCTCCACCTAATATACCAGGGCATAGATTCTAAAATATCAGGCAGATGCAGAAAAACCAGCAGTCAGATTCTTTTCCTCTCTTTTTTTTAATAAATCGGTGAAGAGAACTGCTGCAATTTCTCTTCATGTACTGGTTTGATGAAGAGAACTGCTGCAATTTCTCTTCATGTACTGGTTTGATGCCTGTCTTCCATACTGGATCATTCAAATTTCTTTTGATATTGTTTCACAAGCAGAGATGATTTCTTCTGTAATTTGGAAAACATGTGTTCTTGGATGTACTCCAACAGCAGCAGCAGTGGTAGAGTGATGACATGTTATTTAAATGTGGTATTGTTCTCTCATTCGAGTATGTATAGGTAGCGCCTGTCAAGTACTTGTTATCTTTAAGATCTTGTGGTAAGTGTACGTCCTGTGCATAGTGACCATTGTGCATTCAATTGATAATGTGTGTGTTTCTCCATAGTAGCTGAATTGTACTCGTTTCATTTCTAATATGCAATCTTGTTCTAATATACGAGTTGCATAAGGGTATGTGGCTTGGCTGCTGCTGGGCAGGCAGTGGCGGCGAGTTCACTGAGCCGCAACTGCGCTGGTGGTACTATCTCGGTTTCGGCCTCGACGAGTCGAGACGAGTTGCTAGGGTACCGACTCATGGACTAGTCGCACAATTAGTCACGACTAGTCGAGGTTTTTGGTTGGTACACAAGTACCGACTCATAGACTAGTCGAGAGACTCTTTATCCTTGATTCTCCGAGGTGATTCCTTGAGTTGATGACCTGTGTCAGGCCATCAAGTCATTGAACATTTATTTATATACGTGGAGCTTTGTTGACTGGATTGTGCTGCTGGTGATGTTGTTTATATGGTCCCTGTTTGTATTTTTCCTCCAATGTCTGAAATGAATAATGGTCTTTTTGCTGTCTTCTTAGAGCTTATAAACGTTCCTAAATCTGGTACTACTTTCTTCTTGATCTAATCTTTGCTCTATTTGCTGTGATTTAATCCTGATGGTTGCATTTACTTCCAGCTTTGTGTTTGTGTGTTGTGCTATTTTTGAATCCTTTCCATATGTTGCTCATGAATTTCTTCTTGATTATTGCCACATGGTATTGGTGGAGGCCCTATTATCCTTTTTTGGTCCTCTCCACAACATTGAGTTAATTAGTTTCTACTACCTCCGGACTGAATTAATCGACGCACCCATGCTGTGCATGGGCAGGACTCCCTCCGCGTCTATTAAATCCGACCGGAGGACTAGATACCAATTGCATCTCCAGGTGCTTCCGAAGCAATGCTACTAGACCTGCAGACCATCTAGTCAGGTTCAGCCAATTTCTTGTACTGTTGTGTTGTAAGAACTAACATGATTTAGTTTGGCTAGCACCTATACACCAGAAGGGAGTCTCCATTTTAGATATGCAAGATAGGGATTTTCCTATATGTACTTGTTAACTCCAGTGTCGTTTATAGCACAAGTGCTTAACATGATTGGTATTTAACATTTTGCAGCATGTCTTTTCTTCTCCAGATGATATGATTCACTTGTTGTATTTGTGCAGTTGCAATCATGCGCAGACGAAGGCGGCATCTACTTACTCGCCAACCGTCTGCATCACGGTCCGGTGTGACATGGCTCAGGTGTTGCTGGCCACGGCCTCCTGCGCCTCGCGCACGGTTGTAGTCCCAGCCGGCCCTCGGCTTCCACTACTTTCTGCTTCCCCTCCGCCCAGGCTTTACGGCTTAGGTGTGTACAGGGCCGGTCCTGAGATTTCGAAGGCCGGGGCGAAAGTAAAATTTTGGGCCCTTCTTACTATATTTTTTCGCATGCATAAGACGATAAAAAACAAATACTTTAAGTATACCCAACTGCAATATTCATATAAAAATAACAATGTTTACATGATACCTTAAAATTTTCTCCGCCAATTCCTAGAAGCAAAGTCCGTGACGATGGAATCAATATCAATCTCGTCCACTAATTTCTTCTCGATACATAGAGTTGTCAAACCATTTAACCTCTCATGAGACATTACAGATCTCAAATAGTTCTTCAATAATTTCAATTTTGAAAAGCTTCTTTCGAGTTGATGCAACCGATCACGGGCATAGTAAGTAAGATTCGATAAGCGATAGAAATATTAGGATAACAATTCCCTTCTTTGACAAACTCAAAAATCTCCATAGCAGACATTGGTGTATCGAGGTAAAGTGAACTTCATAACACTTAACTCAGAAATAAGTGCGTTCAACTCAACATCACATGTATCGGGTTTACCAGTTACCCGGCTGAGTAAACGTTTTTGCAAATTTAGTGCAATGTTCTTTCAGTTGAGGACCATCCAATGCCTTCAAAGATTTAGAACTCATTAAAACTCCAAATATACTTTTGAATGACTGGAGTTCTTCAAATCTGCGCTTCAAAGATGTGGTCGCCATATCGACCATAACCAAAAAATTGTTAACTTTAAAATCCTCCTCCGATTGAAAGATTGCTTCCTCACACTCAGTTTCATCAAATTGTTAATCAAATATCAGAACACGAATTAGGGCATATAGTAGAATTCCAAGAAAACCGCGACGGGCGTTATTCTACGCAAGATTGAAGACAGGGGACTGCCGGACTTGGAGTCTGGGACTGCGGCGGACAAGCAGGCAGGCAGCAGGATGGCCTGGGTAGCAGATCGTCGCGCACGGTCGCCGGTCGCGATCGGGAGAGCAAGAACGATCGAGCGGAAACCGCACAGGCGAGGCAATAGCCGCGACGTTTACGTTTCCTATCGATCAAAGGGGACGTTTCGTATATCGTCGTAGCGATCCATGTAGGGATGTAAATGGTACGAATAATTTCCGCTCCGAATCCGCATCCGTATCCGTTTTTGAGGATATGGTATGCATTTTAGAAATCCGCCGGGATATGGATACGGATGCGGATAGTGATCAAGCGGATATCCGATGGATACGGTAGAGGATATGGTATTGATACTATCAGACGGATACGGATTATCCGCCATTTTTTGCGGATTATCAGAGGTCCACAAAGAGGATAATCCAGAAAAAACTAGCCCAACCCTAAATATTTAGATAATATAGTTAGTTCATCGGCCAAACTATGTATTCTATTAGCACGCAATTTGCTTTCTTATGCGAACAAGTGTGTACATTTAGTTATAGTCTATAATTACAAACATATTTTACATAAAAAAATATACTTCTATTTTTTTATGTATATTTTCTTAATAATCCGCATCCGATCCGAAGTCGGTCGAATCCAGCTCCATATCCAGTAATCCGATATAATCCGCATCCGAATCCGCATCCGACCATTATTAGCTCCGATCCGAATCCGTTACAAAAATATGGTAAAGGATATGGTAAGAGCAATATCCGATCCGATCCGATCCGTTTACATCCCTAGATCCATGGCCCTGTATGGTCGATCGGATGAAATCATGGAACAGTACGTGCGCAGCGCTGAGCGAAGTCATGGCCGGCCGGCCGGATCGGAAGCGAATACGAAAATAAAAGGTCCAAAATATAGACCAGAGCCTATCTAAAAACGTTAACTATTTTTTATGCAATGTATAATAAGCCTATATAAAAAATATGGGCCCCTAATTTTTTTGGGCCGAGGGCGGCCGCCCCGCCAGACCCCCTAGGGCCGGCCCTGGGTGTGTATATCCGCTTTTCACCTTGTCTCCTCTATGCACTCTCTGTGTATTTATTCTCCTCTGACAGAATGAAAGAAGTTATTAATATGATGTGCTGGCTGTAGGCCAGGGTGCCCACTTTGCAGTTTTATAACTTTTGACACCTGGTATAAGTTACCTTAATACTTGATGCATGGCCAGGTGTCCTTTTTTATGGCTGATTCAGGTTTATTATGGACTTTAGTTCATAATACAAGCCACTGTCTAAATTGGTAGGTTAATCTTGCTGGCTGATTACTGTTACTATGTGAGTTTGCATATGAAAATGCTTGTCGGATGTGTATTTTTTTTTTTGTATGGAAGCATGATGTGTGAAACTGTTGATGTGGTCCATCTTTATTTCTTGGAAGTCTTGGAGTACATCGATCGAACGATGTGGTCGCGTATAATAATGATGAAAAAGAGAAATACTAGCGAGCATATTAATAAAAGAAGAAGAGAAAATGAAGTGAGGTGATTGCGTCCGCAAGTGGTACTCCATCCCGCGCTTGCAGTCAGGGTGGGACTCGTTGATGTATGCATGCATGCGCTGAGTACTAGTACAAGTAAGGTGTTTTAATTAATTATCTCCGGCTGTTTGACCTCCCGCATTTGCGTGATTCAAAAGCTAATAAACGCGCGTTCGAGCGGCAACTAATCGGTCGATCGGTCCAGCTGTGGGAAAAAGTGGGCGATGGAGAGAAACCCGAGCGCCTGGACCGACCGACCGCGAGAAGATCGAAGGGTACGTCCGCTAGCGATCAAGAGGAGTCACGCGCGAGCGCATGGACGTGTGAATGGATTAACTCCTTCCTGCATGTGGACCTGAGCGCCTCAATTGTATGATTCAAAAGCTACAGTAATTAAACCTGAGCGCCTCTTCAATTCCAGCTGGACCGACCGCGTCAGGAAGGGCTTCTTCGACTCCTGCGCGGCGTCACCAAGAAAGGGCAGAGGAGAAAAGGAAGGTCATTTGCGTTGTTGCCGTGTGGAAACCGTTGGGGAAGATGGACCACGTCACCCGGTCGTCGTCGTCGTTTGGTTCTTCGAAAGTCATGTCGCGGTCGTCCACCCAGCTGGGCGCCGCGCGCAAATACCTGGCCCTACTAGTAGTACTAGTGAAGCCAAACTAGCCCCACACGAGTCAACACCCTCCTTCTCGTCTTCTACACTTCTACTCTGCTTCGCCACCACCGCATTCTCTCCACGGCTCACCCAAAGGTCCGGCCAAACACCATGGCCTCGCACCACCTCCCCTCCTACCTAGCCCTCCTCCTCGCCTTCATCCTCCCGCCGCTGGCCGCTTCCCAGTGGCCAAGCTGCGGCAAGAACGGCAACTTCACCACCAACAGCGCCTACCAGGCCAACATCCGGGCCCTCTCCGCCACCCTTCCCAAGAACGCCTCCTCCTCGCCGACGCTCTTCGCGGTGGCCGCAGTCGGCACCCGTCCGGACACCGTCTACGCCCTCGCGCTCTGCCGCGGCGACGCCAACGCCTCCGTCTGCGGCGACTGCATCTCCGAAGGCTTCGCGGACGCGCAGAAGCTCTGCCCCAACAGCAAGGCGGCCACTGTCTACTACGACCACTGCTACGTCGGCTTCTCCTCCAACCAGACCCTCCTCTCGCCCACCGGTGGCGATAACGGGGCCCTCATACTGACAAACCAGCAGAACGTGACCGCGCCAGTGAGGGCGTTCGACGCCGCCGTGGGCGCGCTCATCAACGCTACCGCGGCTTACGCGGCCGACAACTCCTCCGGGCGATTCGGCACGGGGAAGCGGGGTTCGAGACGGTCGACAAGGCGAAACCGAAGATCTACGGTCTCGCGCAGTGCAGGCCGGACATGGCGCCGCCCGATTGCCGTAGCTGCCTCGCGGAGATCACCACCTACGTCCAATTCATGAGCGGGAAGCAGGGTGGTAGGATTCTAGGACTGCGCTGCAACTACAGGTATGAGCAGTATCCCTTCTACACCGGGCCTTCGCTGCTGCAACTTCCCGCGCCATCCATCGGGGCAGCTCCATCTCAAGCTCCAGCTCCCACGCCGGCTGAACGCGACGCCGGTCTCTCCAACGCCGGTGGATGCAGCGCCAGGCTCGCCATCGCCACCCGGAGGAGGTAAAGCCTAGAGAAAAAAAAACTTCACTCTGTTTACACGATTCATTTGATCACCTGAGAAAAACATGCAGAATCTTGTTGAATTATCTTCAGTGTGTCTTGTACTGACTTGCGTCTTTTGTTTACAGGAAGCACAGGGAATGGAGCTGCTGGAATTTTAGCCATTACACTGCCAATAGTCGCTGCAATACTGGCTTCTGTTGTAATTTAGAGCACGATTAATTCTTGACGATCTTGCCGGTTGTGCATCTTGGCTGATTGCTTAGAGCATGTCTAACGAGGCTCCGTATTTTTTCGTCCCTTAAAACGCGAGTAGAGGGCTCTGTATTCACTTTTCGCCGGCCGAAAACTCGGACGAGCTAGCGAGAACCTGTATATTCTGTTTTACGGGGTGGGGATACGGGGTGCGGTAGCTCGGACGAGTTTTCAACCCCTCAAAACAGGGTTTTTGACCAATTGGATATTAGAACCAACACAACATTCACATAAAATAAATATTTTACATCACACAATAATCGTCATAATTATTACAATAATGTTTTTCGGAAATGTCAACAAATATTCTAATGGAAGAATTAAACAAATAACAAATGTTTCACACATATAAGAATAGGAAATGAATGTTGCACACATACAACAATGGGAAATAAATGTAATAACTCATTGGCCATGCACCTGCCAATGGTGATCAATCAGATCTTGGGTGAGCTGGTGATGAGTCTCGGTATTTTCAATGCTTCGATGAGCTGCAAGAAAAGCTTCAATCCGATCAGGGTTCCTCTCGGGCTGCACTCGGGTGCCAACATTGTCATAGAAACATGGCAAGTTCAAACTTCTTTCATCTTTAATGATCATGTTGTGAAGAATCACACAACATGTCATGATATCAACAAGAGTTTCCTTGTCCCAAAACCTTGCAGGACCCCGGACAATTGCAAACTTTGCTTGCAAGACACCAAAAGCTCTCTCAATATCCTTGCGGCATGCCTCTTGATTTTTGGTGAAGCAAGCTTCCTTTCTTGTCAAAGCCTTGTCCTTTTTATCTTTTATGGACTTGACAAGGGTTGCATAGTTAGGGTAAATACCATACTGTGAGGTAGTACCCCATGGTGTACTCATTGTTCATAACTTTGTAGTTACAAGTTGGAGCTTCACCCTTAACTAGTCTTGCAAACAAAGGGTATCTATTCAAGATGTTGATGTCGTTGAGTGTCCCCGGTAGTTCAAAAAAAGCATGCCAAATCCATAAGTCTTGAGAGGCCACAGCTTCAAGAACAATGGTAGCATCACGGCTTTTGCCACAATACATTTCATGCCATGCTTTTGGACAATTTTTCCATGTCCAATGCATGCAATCCAAACTACCAAGCATCCCCGGCCACCCCCTCTTTTCATTGATCTCCATGAGCCTTTTTGTATCTTCCTCATTTGGAGCTCGGAGATACTTCTCTTCATACAACTTGATCACCATGTTGGCAAACATACGCACGCAATCCGTGGTTGTTTGCACACCAATGCGAAGGTACTCATCGGTATAATCTGCTTGGTATACCGTATGCAATAACCCTCATGGCGGCAGATATTTTTTGATATGGGCTAAATCCCATGACTTGGGCAACGTTTCTTCTTTGCTTGAAATAATCGCAATTTGCCTCGCAATTTTTGACGATTCTCTCGAACAAAGTCCTATGCATTCGGTACCGTCTACGGAAGAGGCGGGGAGGATAGGTCGGTACCTCGGCAAAATAATCTTGCATCGGCTGTTCGTGGCCGAGCGCGCGGTTCCGCGGAATGCACATACGCCCCATCACGGATCCTTTCCGCTGATCCAGAAGCTTGGCGCGGTCCTCCATGTGCTTCACGCCGAACAGGAGCAGCATCATCTCCGTCTCGTCGTCGTTGAGCAACTCGTCGATGTCCGAATCGTCGGAATCCGACGAGGACCAATCGGTCGACGTCGCGTCCAAATCCGCCATGTGCACATCCTCCGAAGCCATCTACCATGGTGTAGCATACATCAGCCCCAAACACGACCATTCTACCGGCGAGAACGAAGAAGAACGCGGCGGAATACTCACCGGCGAAAACGGCGGAGAAGACCGCGGCGGGAGGGCGGCGCGCGCGGAGGGAAGTGGATCTTCGGCGCGGGTGCGGCGGAGGTGCGGCGGGCGTCGACGCAGCTCGGCGCGGCTCGGCGGGCGGCGGAGGGCGCGGATCCGACGGATTCCGGCGGCGGCGCGCGGTGGGCTGCGGCGGCGCGCGGGGAAAACGGGTGGGGGAACTGAAATGTCCGCGCGCGGTTTCGGAATTGGGATACTGGTTTGGCCCTCTATCCCCGCTCCCACCCCGCACAAGTAGGGAGCGACCCGTCCCGTAATCGAAAACAGCAAAAATCGGAGCGGGGGCCGTTTTTACGGGGTCTGCTAGACGGCCGGGTAGAGTTGAAACCCCTATTCTGGCGGTTATTATACGAGTTGGCCCTTTTAAGGGATCTGTTAGACATGCTCTTAGCTATAGAAACTCACTTGTCAAAGGTGCCTGTTGGAATTTATACCACTCTTCCCGGAAAGTGCTTTTGGCTCAATTTAAGTATTATGTTCGCTCAAGTAATATTGGCAGCATGCGCCTGTCATGCACGCAGCTAGTTACCTATATTTAAACATCACCACCGCCTTTTGATATTCCAACTTTCAGACGAACCGCTAGCCTCTCTCGGGTTTCCTCGATCCCTCGTAGCTATGCCTCGTCATCGACCTCGATCCTGTTTGTCGCTCCTTCGATTCTGCCGCTCCCACCAAGCTCCACGCATCCTTAGACAAATACAGTAAGGGCATCTCCAGCAGCGCGATGCATTTTATTGTTCGCGAGCGTCCGTTTACGTCAGCTGTTGTCGCCACGCTCTTGTCAGCTGCGGGGTCAGGGGCGTAGAACACCGCTTTTGCCGCCGCGTGCGCCGCCTCACGCTGCTGGCGGGCCTGCTGCTCAAGTGCCTCCCGCCGCTGCTGACGATGTGCACGCCAAATCGCCGTCCCTCGCCGCCGCCACTCTTCTCGGCGGCGACGTTGATGTCGAGCTGCGAATCCGGTGGTGGAGGTGGTGCTTGGAGGAGACGACGGTGGAGGGAGCGGCCATCGCCGGGCGGTTCATCATTGCACACTGGTGGTGGAGGAGACGGCGGTGGAGCAACGAGGGTTGTGCTTGTGGTGGAGAAAGGGGTGCCGGCGGCTGTGGTGGCTGCCATTGAGCCGGGAGGGCCTTTTATAGACGCTGGTGTCGGGAAGAAAGCGCGGGAAGAGGCGAGAAGAGGCGGGAAGAAAGCGTGGGAACGCGCGGTGGCGTGCGAACGCCGGCGGCGCGTGGAGGCTGCGCGGCACCGACGAGACGTCTCGGCTGCCCCTCCGTCGCCATTAAGGCAAAGATGTCGTCGTGTGTCAGCTGCGCGCGAATAACTTCGTTCACGAGGTAGGCGATGGTTAGGTTAAAATTCAATGTGCCGGCGACGGGTCACCCCGCCACTCCCCGCCTCGCTTTTCGTTGTGTCCGGCGTGTTCAGAGCGTCCCCTGTGGGGTGGGGATGGGCTCGAGGCGCCGGACACCGTATCTGACCGCGCCGGACAAAAACGGGTTTGGAAAGTAAACTTTTTTTGTCCGACGCGCTCCAAATCTCTTTGGAGCACGATTTGGAAGACGTGACTGGAGATGCTCTAAAAACTCCACTGCAAGGGCAGATCCCATCAGATTCGACAGGAACCTATCGTTGTTGCCGTGTGGAAACCGTTGGGAAGACTCACATGGAGCAGTTCACCCAGTCGCTGTTTGGTTCTACGCGAGGTCATGTCGCAAGGGCCACCGCGGTCCTCGACGACTCGACCCAGCAGTGGTCAACTAGCCATCACCGAAGCTGGCGTGCAATTACGTAGCCCCAAGAAGCCAGGACTATGACTTTGATTCTCATTCCTCGGACGTTGGTTTCAAAAGCCTATTTGCCATTGCCGTAATTCTCCAGTACAATCTCACCACTTAATCTCATTGTAAGCAGTGTGCAACCTGGATTCAAAACCTTGGTCTTGGCTTTTCTAAGATTAGTAGATTCCCTTGTTTGTCCACTTAAGCCGTGGGAGGTACCTCTGCTTCTAAGCGCTCAATATGATCGATATTGCAAAAGAAGTTGATTTTTCTTTTAGAACATCTACTTGGTTTTCATTTTAAGTTTCTGAAAATCAACGTGACTTGATTCAACAGACAGTTGGTAAGCTGACCCTTCCAATACAATTCAGAGAATAGATAAGGCGTGGCGAAATTGCATGGGTGAACCTGGGAGCAAGCGCACCCTATATGGAAAAAAAATATAATAATTCAGAAAAAGGTCAAAAAAATTTAAATGTTTTTGGGAATCAAAGATGATCATGTATTGTACTTGTATACGAAAGATTCACCATGGAATAACTTCTCTTGTTTCCTGGGTGAAAAAAACAGACTTGAAGGTCCTATATTAAAGTACTATTCACGCTATATTCGTCATAGATTTGTTTTTTTTTGCATGAAGTCAATGTGAAACATTTTTTGGCCAAACAAATTTATACGAGTACAATACTTGATTATCTTTGATTCCCAAAATGATTCGATTTTTTTGACTTTATTTGAAATTACTACATTTTTTAGAGTATATAGGGTGCGCCTGCACCCGAGAGCCAAAAGTCCGGGTCACAAGGCGTGGCACGTATTAAAATGTATTGTTGGGTTCAGCATTCACCTTTTTCTTTTAATTCGTTTGTGTCAAACCGCGGATACAAATTAGACCATGTTGCCATGTGTCCATTTGGATCGGGGCTTGACCCACTGGCTCTGACACATATTACCATTTCATGTTTATTTTGAGATGGAAATAGCTTCCATGAAACATTATTTATCACACATGGAGAAAAAGAGGGACAATGCACCGTTCGGGTGTGTAGTGTGCGGGTTTCACCGGTTTCCCTCAATTAATCGTGCTTGTACGATTTTTGGGTCCGGTTTCCCTTACTGACCGGACCATTCGCCCTTTTCTTACAATGCAATGCGGGAGCTCCCCGCCCTCTGACGAGGTTTCGTAAAAAAAAAGAGGAACAGTACACCGTTCATTCATACGGATTAAAAACTTAATACGCCGTGAAGGCTTCCTTGCCGGAGTCGCTTGGGCAGCGCGCTGCTAGAGTCCACCGAGAACCCCTATTTTTCCTTGTCGGCGTCGAGGGTGACAATGCCAGCGTATGTAGCCTACGAATGAAGGCTACACGCCGTGCATTCTTGGTGAAGTCCTTGATGGTGTGGCCGAGCACTAACTACTCGCTTTGTTCTTCTCTAGTGGTGATTGAAAGCTGGTGAAGTGGTTTAGAGTTGTCTCCTGTTCGTCGCGAAATAGCGTCGGCCGAGTAGTTGCTATCATCTTTGTACTTTGGGTCGAGCCACAACGCGTCCTTCTAACTACGGAGGAAGACCTCATGGCCGAAGTCCTTGCCGGCGGGGCAATGGCAGCACGGGAACCCTGCCCAAGTGGATGGCCCAGCCATGCGTTACCATCACTTTTGGCGACGCCATGATGCCATATTTGGATAGCTCGATAGCCTCGTGCCGGTTCAGCCAACTCATGTCCATGTCGGCGACGCGGTGATGAAAAGTGATCTATGCCTATGGGGAATGCCTAGTGTGGTTGCTTGCCTTAAAAAGGACCGGAAGGCGGCTACCATAAATGTCGGCGTAGGAGCGAAGCGAGATAGAATTGAAGGCTCGCGCGAAGGCCACAGGCCCGCCCACCAGTTCAGAGGCACAAGAGGCAAAGTGGTGGACATTGAAGCCGCGTGATACGTCTCAAACGTCTCAAAACAAAGTGTAAGCAAAACATATATGAATTAGTGTAAAACAAGGATGAAGCATCAAAAATTATACGTTTGAGACGTATCAAGCATCCCCAAGCTTAACTCCTACTCGTCCTCGAGTAGGTAAGATAACTAAGATAATTTTTAGGTGACATGAAGCTAACACAATCTTGATCAAGCTTGTAGAGCATTTTTGAGCTGGGATCTAAGTACTCTAACATAGGCATGATAGATATGATTCAATTGAACTTAGCAACTATGTTATAACATGAAGAGTAACTCAAATAAAAGATCATGAATAATAGTGCATTGAAAGTAACTGTGTGTTTATGATCATAGAGTAAACATAATAAAGTGGTACTCACATGTCCTTATGGAATAGCAAAACATAAATGCCAGGACACCTTCAAAGTTCAGAGGGTGACTAGATACAAGTAATTTAAAAACAAGCAATAGCACAATCATGAATCAATCAATAATAATTTTCGGACTATGCATATTGCACTACGAATGACAACTATGCTCTCTTAATTGGTGCATAAAGTAGAAGATGAAGACTCAACATAAAAGTAAAAGAGAGAATCTTTGCAGAGTAAGCAAGATAACAAAGTTTTATGAATCTTCCAAAAAGTATGGTACTTATTAGGTTTGAGCTCTTATTGCCCCTATCATAAGCATCTTGAATTGTTAAACTTAATGTGAGTCAAAGATGAGCTATATGATTGCAAATCACAAGTTGAGAATCTCATGCCCCTTGAATGCGAGTACCTAAATCTCATGTTACTCAACTTAGGTCCCAAATAAGTTCTTGTCATTATAAGTATACATGTATCATTGAGAACCGCCAACGGGGTACCTCTTGCCCGATGATATGGAGGTACTCTTGTGGAGCAATCCCATGCCAAAATGACAAGACAAACAGACATTGAGCACCTCAACAATTTTTTATTTACTATGAGTATAGCTTTTTATTTCAAATGCTTCATAGAATGCTCACTACGGCTTAGCTGTAAATTTCCACCATGAATGATGCATGGCTTAGATTAGCGTCCCAGACGTTTCCCTAACTCATATACAAACTCCATGGTCTGATAAGATTCCATTTTATTTTGCATCGCTAGGCATCTATAGACAAAAGAACATGACCTCAACTAAATATAAGTGCAATGTCGAAAGTGTTCTCCATGAAAGCATGGTTCTACTAACTCCCAACTCATAATTTGAAAACATATAAACTTCATAAGATAGGCACAATGATCAAATTTATTAAGTGCAAGAAAGTAAATGTGCCATCAAGTTCGTGAGAGCTTTACTGACTAATTTTCTCATTCCAAGATTTAATTTGAAAGGTAAAAACATGATGAATTACTTGGAATAGCAATAATGCTACTAGCTAGATATGGTAGATACAATTGGCAAACTTTATTTCATGGTGGTTGGATGCACGAGTAGAGATCATACTCAGCACAAGCGAAAGCTAGCAAAAGACTGAGAGCGACCAACTAAGAGAGAAATAATGGCCATAATCATGCATAGCGACAAAATATTATCAATCAAAGCATAAAGTGATATTACAAGTCAAAAACTAAATGATCATAGAGGTTTTAGTTGACTGGTTATAGTCATAACATGGTGTAAGTATGCGCCAAGTCAACCCAATAAAACATCAAAGAAGAATACCACAATATTATGCTTCTATAATAGAAACAACACATGATTCTTTCAATGACACATTATGCACTCTCAGCCATTTGAAACAAATTATGCTACAACAATAAATACTAAGCATATGACATATTTGTAGTGGTAGTCTCTCGTTATTCTTTTTAGAAATTTAAGTCATATTTGTAGTTGTAGTTGTTGGTTGTGTACAATTTTGTTAGTTTTTAGATTATAAATTAGTAGATACAAATCGTAGATGATAGTATATAGTGTGTAGATAAAAAATCATGTATTGTTAGATGTTAGTGTGGTGTAAATTTAGATAAAATGTTGTAGTTGATAGTGTAGTGCCAGGCGACCGAGTGGTATTTTGTCTTATGGAAACATATGCTTCCTTTATTTTAAAATTTATTATCTTAGATACATTTTAGAATGTTAAATTTTTTTGAAACAAAATATTCACAGGTATATCTTCACGTGCTACGCGTCCACATGTGTTCTTGACTTGGTTCCTCTCACTAGGCGTGACCACGTTGAAATTTTTGATGTTGCTTGGTGAATATTACTGCAGCAATTCCTCGAAAAAAAAATATTACTGCAGCGACGTGGTCTCTCTAGACCACGCACAAGAAGTTGATTTCTGAAGGAAAATTGATGAAGACGCCAGTTGATATAATCTACGGCATGATTTCATTTCTGCAGCTTTAGCGTCCTCTAGATGGAAGAAGCGCATGAGCAGTTCCAACGAGCGGTTGATTGGGTCGTCTCTAGATGGAAGAAGCGCATGAGTAGCCTGCTTTGTCAAGGAGTAGCTTGAGTCATTTTTGTATTGGTCTTGTTTCAGCTTAAAAACTTGTTTGTGGCATCTATGTTGGTGTTTAGCATGAGCTGTTTTGCTCTTAGTTCTTGTAAATTCTTATGTTTGTTTTGCCGGTGCTTCTGAGTTGAGAGTAGTCTTTCCTGGGAACTTAGGGAGCTCCTATATGCTCTGTGCGTTCGATGTAATGAATTTTTGCGGTGATCCCAAATCGTTCAAAAAACTATGTATTTAATTTAATTTTATTGCTTCATATAAACGTATGGTTTCTCATAATTAAGTAGGTGTCCAGTTCTCCGGCCGGTCTCGCCAGCGTCGGGAGGAGTGGGGAACCCGATCTATCAGTTGAGTTTTCAATAAAAAAAAATTAGTGTTTTAAAAAGATTAGGTTAGAGTTTTGGTAGTTATTTTCTTTTCGATCTCCACGATAATGTAGATACCATCGTCTACAATAAGTGATCTTCGGCCCTTCTTTTGATGATGAGATCTTCTTCCCTACGTCAATGTTGATGTTAAAAGATTAAAGTTATATAGGTACGATCTTTCTGATCTTACTTCGTCTGATCGAATTTGAAATTTCTATCAAAGTTGTCAAGGATGTCCTAGCAGTTTTTGTTCCGTATGCTACGTCTTTGACAATGGTGATTCTTACAATTGTCTCATAACGAGGTCGACAAGGCAATTCAGCTATTGTTATCTAAAATATTGGTGTTGGCACTTCTCCCAATGTTGGTTGATTACTTTAATAGTTACGCACATATAGCCTTAGCATTGGTACTCAGATTAAAATTATGGAAAAATCTTCCTTTAAATTTGCATGTCTATGTTTTGGTATCTATGCTTTTTTTCAGCTGACTTTAGAAAAATACAAGATTTTTTCGGAGAAGAAAGTTTGAAAACCTTGCCGTTTCTTCCAATTGTATTTTGTAATTGCTATGTATAAATCTCACGTATGTAGTTATAAACATACATATATCATGATATTGATTGTAAAAAAAACAGGCTTCGGCCTTTTTTTAGTCAAGTCAAACTAGCCCCACATGAGTCAACACAGGACCCCACCATCCGTACCCTAATCCCATCGCCATCTTCTACTCTGCTTCGCTTTCTTCCACTCTGCTTCGCTTTCATATAAAAAAACAAAAATACTCTGCTTCGCTTTACTACTCCACAGCCGCATCTTCTCCACCGCTCTACGGCTCCCCCATCGCCCAAACACCATGGCCTCGCACCACCGCGGGCGCGGCCACCTTCCCTCTTACCTCGTCCCCGCCGCGGCCCTGCTCCTCGCCTTCATCCTCACACCTCTATCAGCCGGCGACCCTCTCGGCCATTTCTGCAGCAACAGTGCCAACTTCACCGCCAACAGCACCTACCAGGCCAACATCCGGCTCCTCCACGCCACTCTCCCCAAGAACGCCTCCTCCTCACCCAATCTATTCGCCACCGGCACCGTCGGCACCCTCCCGGACGACATCGTCTACGCGCTCGCGCTCTGCCGCCGGGACACCAGCGCCGCCAACTGCAGCGAATGCATCACCACCGCCTTCCAGGACGCGCAGCAGCTCTGCCCGTACAACAAGGACGCCACCATCTACTACGAACCCTGCGCCCTCCGCTTCTCCAACCAGAACTTCCTATCCTCCACCGACGGCGGCAGCGGCAGCACCCTCATCCTCACGAGCAGTCGGAACGCATCCGCGCCGGCCAAGGTGTTCGACGCCGCGGTGGGCGCCCTCATACACGCCATCGCCGACTACGCGGCCGCGAACTCATCCAGGCGGTTCGGAACAGGGGAGATGGGCCTCGGGAGCTTCGACAAGATCTACGGGCTGGCGCAGTGCACGCCGGACATGGCCCCGGCCGATTGCCGGGCCTGCCTCCAGGGTATCATCGCGATGATGCCAAACTATTTCAGCGGCAAGTCGGGTGGCCGGGTTATAAGCTTGCGGTGCAGTTTCAGGTATGAGCAGTATCCTTTCTTCAACGGCCCTTCGCTGCTGCAGCTCCCCGAGCCATCCCCAGCTTTAGCACCAGCACCAGCGAGCGGAACGCCACTGCCGGCCAGAGGAGGTGAGCCTGGAGAAATAACTCCAAGGCCAGTTAAGAGCAAACAATAGAATTATTAAGATGTAAAGTCCAACCACCTCTGTAAAATTAAATGTCCTCATAGTTATACCTCCCGTTTGATTAATCATGATTAATACAACATGCATCTAAGAATTAGGACATGGTTTCTGTCAGCTCCCGATGTCCCTCTTCCTATCAACATGCGACGGTGACAACCTTATGCATCCCCCGACATATGTGTGCACTCATATATCAGTACAAAAAATCATCATAGAAGATAACAAATAATTGTATGCAACCAACAACAAGCTATCTCACAATTGTCATGAAAAGTTCACTACTCAAACATCAACATAGAGATGCAATAGATCATGGAAAAACAATATATTACATCATACATCATGTTTGCCAAGATATTACGAGAGGGGTGATGAAAAATTGTTGTAGATGTTGACGAAGATGATGAAGATGGTGCCGATGCCTTCACCGGAGGGGGTCGAGTCCACCGGAGGCGATTCCGACGGAGTTTCCCACCTCCGATCTCCGTGGGCGGTGGCTCTGCCGACTCTTTGTTTATGTGTTTTTGATCTCCACTTGTCGTAGCCTCGATGAAAGGCTCGAGGGTCGTATACATAGTGTTTTTAGGTCAAAACAAGTCGGTGGGCATTGGATTGAAGCGAATCGAACGGACAACGGCGAAACGACCCCAGGTGGCGCGCCCAAAGGGGGAGGGCACACCACCTTCCCTAGTTTCCACCTCCTTCACCTTCTGGTGTTCCACTTTAGCTCTTTTTATTCGTCTTGAAAATTCCGAAGCGTGGCCCCTGACCTTGCCCTTTTTCGAGTCTCGTAGCTCCTGGAAAGTCAAAAACACTAAAAAGTCGTGTTTTCTGCCAAACATAATTACAACCGGGGGAGGAGAGATTGTTTAGAAAATCCCCTAAAACATCATAAAACATGAGAATAACATTATATAAGATGCAAATATGTGGTAATATGTTGCAATAAAATGCAAAATTAATGTATGCATTTTACATGCATCAAGATCCCCAAGCTTAACACATGCTCGTCCTCGAGCATAAAGGTGATAAAACTAACATGGAATTGAAGTTTATTGCACCTCTTCTATGTAATCATGCAAAGTCTTACAAGATTCAGTCAATAAAGAATGACAATAAGCAATATTAAGTATAAATTGATATCTCTTACATTCTACAGAGCATGCATAACAATAATAAGCATTCTAAGAAATGTGAATGATAAGTATCTATGAATCATAAAGCATGCTTAGGAGAATCCTATAGAATTGTTGGAAGACTCTTTGTCATCTCTTTTCATGAATATTTCTTTTGACTCTTGAACAAAGAAAGTAAGCATGGAATATATGTGTTAAACCTCCAAAAAAATGTAGAGAGCATAACATGGTTTTGAGCTATGCAATTCATGTCAACAATAATAGTAAGGATGGGGTACCAAGTATCTCATGTATGAAGATATCTATGTGTTATAAGTTTGACCTCTTATGAGTAAGTGTTGCTTCATTTTCTTGAATGCTGAGGACTACACCTCTCATTTCGCAATTTCGGGTTACCAAGACTTTTCAACATACATGTTTCAACCAAGTATCGCAATGGGGTACCTTCATGCCGCCTGTACAAAGGACCAAAGGAGATTGGTATCTCAACTATAGGCCATCCATACTGTGAGAATGATACGTCTCCAACGTATCTATAATTTCTGATGTTCCATGCTTGTTTTATGATAATACCTACATGTTTTGCTTGCACTTTATATCATATTATGGCATTTATTGGACTAACCTATTAACAAGATGCCACGGTGCCAGTTTCTGTTTATTATGTCTGTTTATTGCAGAAAAGGCCCAAACACCAAAGTGCTCGGAAAAATCCAGAAAAATTACAGAAATTCTATTTCGCCGGAAGACTCATGGAGCCAGAAGGGCAAGCCAGGGGGAGGCCCAGGGCTTCCTCCCCATAGGCCGGCGCGGCCTGGAGGGTGGTCACCCCACCCTATTGTGTGGGCCCCTCGGGACTCTTCCGACTCCGACTCTTCGCCTATTTAAGCCGTCGTGACCTAAAACTTCGACACCTCTTGACGAAACTCCAGAAAGACTCCAGGGGCGCTGCCACATCGCGAAACTCCAATTCGGGGGACAGAAGTCTCTGTTCAGGCACCCCTGCCGGGACGGGGAATTTCCCCGGAGTCATCTCCACCGCCATCTCCACCACCATCTTCACCGCCATCGCTGTCTCCATGATGAGGAGGGAGTAATCCACCCCGAGGCTGAGGGCTCCGCTGTAGCTATGTGGTCATCTCTCTCCCTTTGTGATCTAGTTGAATATCATCTATGTGCTACTCTAGTGATGTTATTAAAGTAGTCTATTCCTCCTCCACGGTGTAATGGTGATAGTGTGTGCATCGTGTAGTACTTGGCGTGGGTTATGATTGTAATCTCTTGTAGATTATGAAGTTAACTATTGCTATGATAAGTATTGATGTGATCTATGCCTCCTTCATAGTGTGATGGTGACAGTGTGCATGCTATGTTAGTTCTTGGTGTGATTGTGTTGATCTATTTTGCACTCTAAGGTTATTTAAATATGAACATTGAATATTGTGGAGCTTGTTAACTCCGGCATTGAGGGTTCGTGTAATCCTACACGCTTAGTGGTGTTCATCATCCAACAAGAGGGTGTAGAGTAGTCCTATTATGTGATCATTGTTGAGAGTGTCCACTAGTGAAAGCGGGATCCCTAGGCCTTGCTTCCAAGCATCGAATCTCCGTTTGTTTACTGTTTGGTTGCATGTTTACTCGCTGCCATATTTTATTCAGATTGCTATTACCACTCATACTCATCCATATTACTTGCATCTCACTATCTCCTTTATCTTCAGGTGTGCCCATGAGCACATGGGATTTTTCCTTTTTAGACAGGGCAAATAACATGGTTTATTTGTGTGTTAGCTAGCTGGGTTCAATTAAAACGGTGATAAGCAAAAGAGAAACTGTTAGTTTTTACACCTCTTTTGTCGAGAGAACCCATGCGAAATAACATATTCAGACTGGCCACCCATCTGTATTTCCAAATTCGAAGAAGCAAGGCATAAAGCTTTCAGCACTATGAACATCAAAGATAGTAATGGACTTTCTCCTCCTGATCTCTTTGGAGTTGTCAACATAGAAGCTTCATTATGTAAAAATGTTCAACAAAAGGCAGATTCATCATCTCCTATAGAATCTTGTAGAATTCTCTTCGGTGTGTCTTGTAATGGTCGGCGCCTTTTGTATGCGAGATAGCAAAAGGAATGGAGCTGCTAGAATTTTAGCCATTACACGATCGATAGTCGTCTGCAATACGGCTTCTGTTGTAGTTTGCCTTTGTCTGCGGAGGAAAAAGAGCAAACAGGTACAAAAGGCATCAGTATCATGTAAGTCATATCAGTTAGTTCCAAATCCATTCTTTTACACAAATATAGTCTTTTTTCATAACTTCTATAGATTTGAAACTAGGGTTTTGTTTGACAATGACATCATTTCTATATGACAATAGTTACATTCATGCATTACACCATTATTAAAGGGTATTTTTCTCTTATGATAGACCCAAACAATCCGGAGGACACACAGAGTATTGATTCACTCATGCTCGATCTCTCAGCTCTACGAGCCGCGACAGATAATTTTGATGAAAGCAATAAACTCGGTGAAGGAGGGTTTGGAATTGTTTATAAGGTGCAATATCATTTCACATAGACTCTTTATTCTGTATTTTATACTTCTAGTAAATATATATCTCCTTTTGTACAGGGAATCCTTCCCAGCGATGAACAAATAGCAGTTAAAAGGCTCTCACAAAGTTCTCGGCAAGGGATAGAGGAGCTTAAAAATGAGCTTGTTTTGGTTGCTAAGCTTCAACACAAGAATTTAATGAGACTTGTTGGTGTTTGCTTGGAAGAAAATGAAAAATTACTTGTGTATGAATACATGCCCAACAAAAGCCTCGACACCATTCTTTTCGGTAGAGTACATCAACACCATTTAGCAACAGCTAAAAAACATCTAAATATGTTGTGTACAGTTCTGAGGTTTATTTTTCTGTGTGGCAGATCCTGAGAGGAGCAGTCAGCTAGACTGGGGGAAGAGATTTAGGATAGTCAATGGGATTGCTAGAGGCTTACAATATCTTCATGAAGATTCTCAGCTGAAGATAATTCACCGGGACCTCAAAGCAAGCAATGTTCTGTTAGATTCAGAATTTATTCCTAAGATTTCAGATTTTGGTTTAGCAAGGCTCTTTGACAGTGATCAATCACAAGATGTCACCAACCGTGTCGCCGGAACCTAGTAGGTCACGATGACACTGCCCTTATAAGATATCTAAACGTGCATGAGTCTGTAACATAATGTTGCTATTTCAGTGGATACATGGCCCCTGAGTATGCTATGCGGGGGACTTACTCTATCAAGTCCGATGTGTTCAGCTTCGGCGTGTTGATTTTGGAAATCGTCACGGGAAGAAGAAACACCTGTCGCATTTGACTCGAGAAATCTGCGAGATCTCTTAAGTTTGGTAAGTATATTGAGTATTACAAACTTCATAGGTCACACAAAGCTACAATAAATACTACTAATGAAAGTAATAGTAGTAATACACCTACGTAATGGTAATGCAGGTATGGGAGCACTGGACAAAGGGAACAATTGTAGAGATCATGGATTTGTCCACGACTAGCCATTCTCCTGGAGACCAGATGCTGAAGTGCATTCAAATTGGACTTCTATGTGTTCAAGAAGACCCCGCAGATAGACCATTGATGTCAGTGGTGACTGTCATGCTTAGCAGCAACAGTGTGTCTCTCGAAGCTCCGTCTAGGCCAGCTTTCTGCATCCAAAAGTGAGTCATACTGTAAAATCCCAAAATTTTGTAACCAAGAATAGTTTGTCTGAAATCAGGAACCAACAAAAATTGTTGTTGATAAATGAGATGAACTTCATGCATGATTGTTATGTTTGGTGTTCTTGTATCTATGATTAGCTTGCTTATTGAACGAGATTGTGAACACACAATCAATGTGCCTTTGTGATCATGTCATTAAAAATACACACAAAAAACTAATTACTAAAAGTATTGTCTTAGTTACATCTCCTATTTTTAATGATTTGACTTATCCAAAGAAAAGAGCTAGGGTTTAGTTTGTTTATGAAGACACAAATGTTTTCAAAAGCTAAGTAATTATAAAATCTAAGTGGGATATATAGAGTAATATGTTCCCACTATTTTGCACGCTAATATTTTTTAAATATTTGAGAAATGGATTTTAAGCATCTTCGAAAAGCTATAAGAAGAAGATACAATATCTCAATTTATCATTAGGAATTAAAACTACAAAAAGTATTCTTTCTTATTCAAATTGAAGAGTTACAGGGTAGAGAAACCATACAAGAAATTGCATCTACTCGTACTATCTATGGTGAAAAAATAATGAGTTAGATCTAGGATTTGTTCATCGGTAATTTGCAGAAGGCTCGGTGATGACTCTGATCCGGGCGATCCTTGGAGCTAGGAAAATTCCTCCTAGTCACGAGGATATCTCCTCCTTGCTCCAAAGATCGAAGGCATGCTCTCTATACCTGTATCCACGTGTACGGTCTAGCAATCCTATAGGGCTCTGCTGTCCATGATGTAGTTGTTCTAGCAGAGTAACTCAGCCTTATGGCTTATGGTATTGTGTAGAATTTCCCCCGCACATGGGAGATAGAGACGAGAGCCTTGAGGCAAATATTGTGTACAATAAGAGAGGGGGTCAATGGGTTCATATAGGAGGACAAGGGAGCGCTAGGGCTAGGGAAGGGGTAGCGCAAGTCCCCCTCCCTCCCCCCAACAATAATAATGCAGGCTTGGCCGCCGCCCCTTCCCTAAGAATGTTTAGCCAGCCAGACAGCCTCCCCAACCCTAGCCGACCTCCTCCACAAGGAAGTGTAAGGGTTCCGCAGCAGAAAACAAAAAATTACTAGTAACGAGAACGATGTATCCAAGATCTATACTATGCATATGTGAGATAACGGAGGGATTCGATGTTAATACCTTTGAAGACCGAAAGCGTAACGTTTCAATGAACGTTTTGATGTAGTTGTACGGCGATGCCGACCTCAAGGTCGTGTAGACGTACAAGTAATGGAGTGCTACAACTGGCAGCACTTCCGCAGTTATGCATGCGTCCGGTGTAGACAAGTGATAACCCCCAAGTGTAGGGGGTCACAACAGTACAATTCGATAATTATTTGAGTGTCGAACCCACGAGGAGCTAAAGGTAAACTATCTATTCTCTAAAGCCCTATAACCCACTTATATGGCATTCTATGCAAAGCTAGGAGATATGGTGTGGGTGTAGAGGTTTTTACTAGAAACTATAAGTGCTGAAATTAAAATGCAAAAAGTAAAATGCAAGACAAGTAAAGTGCAATAAAGTAAAATACAATGAGATGAAGGAAAGTAAAGTGGACTAACTCAAGAGAGCAAGTGTTTAAGAAAATTGCTATTTCATTTGTGTGGTTGTCACAATAAGTGAAGCTCATTATAATATTTTTAGTGTTTCTTCTAGAGAGGAGCCATAGATAGGTGTAGCCATGGATATGAGAAAGTATGCCCCTAGTGATTGATCCAAGGCCAGTTAAGAGCAAACAATAGAATTATTAAGATGTAAAGTCCAACCACCTCTGTAAAATTAAATGTCCTCATAGTTATACCTCCCGTTTGATTAATCATGATTAATACAACATGCATCTAAGAATTAGGACATGGTTTCTGTCAGCTCCCGATGTCCCTCTTCCTATCAACATGCGACGGTGACAACCTTATGCATCCCCCGACATATGTGTGCACTCATATATCAGTACAAAAAATCATCATAGAAGATAACAAATAATTGTATGCAACCAACAACAAGCTATCTCACAATTGTCATGAAAAGTTCACTACTCAAACATCAACATAGAGATGCAATAGATCATGGAAAAACAATATATTACATCATACATCATGTTTGCCAAGATATTACAGAGGGGGTGATGAAAAATTGTTGTAGATGTTGACGAAGATGATGAAGATGGTGCCGATGCCTTCACCGGAGGGGGGTCGAGTCCACCAGAGGCGATTCCGACAGAGTTTCCCACCTCCGATCTCCGTGGGCGGTGGCCTGCTGACTCTTTGTTTATGTGTTTTTGATCTCCACTGTCGTAGCCTCGATGAAAGGCTCGAGGGTCGTATACATAGTGTTTTTAGGTCAAAACAAGTCGGTGGGCATTGGATTGAAGCGAATCGAACGGACAACGGCGAAACGACCCCAGGTGGCGCGCCCAAAGGGGGAGGGCACACCACCTTCCCTAGTTTCCACCTCCTTCACCTTCTGGTGTTCCACTTTAGCTCTTTTTATTCGTCTTGAAAATTCCGAAGCGTGGCCCCTGACCTTGCCCTTTTTCGAGTCTCGTAGCTCCTGGAAAGTCAAAAACACTAAAAAGTCGTGTTTTCTGCCAAACATAATTACAACCGGGGGAGGAGAGATTGTTTAGAAAATCCCCTAAAACATCATAAAACATGAGAATAACATTATATAAGATGCAAATATGTGGTAATATGTTGCAATAAAATGCAAAATTAATGTATGCATTTTACATGCATCAAGATCCCCAAGCTTAACACATGCTCGTCCTCGAGCATAAAGGTGATAAAACTAACATGGAATTGAAGTTTATTGCACCTCTTCTATGTAATCATGCAAAGTCTTACAAGATTCAGTCAATAAAGAATGACAATAAGCAATATTAAGTATAAATTGATATCTCTTACATTCTACGGAGCATGCATAACAATAATAAGCATTCTAAGAAATGTGAATGATAAGTATCTATGAATCATAAAGCATGCTTAGGAGAATCCTATAGAATTGTTGGAAGACTCTTTGTCATCTCTTTTCATGAATATTTCTTTTGACTCTTGAACAAAGAAAGTAAGCATGGAATATATGTGTTAAACCTCCAAAAAAATGTAGAGAGCATAACATGGTTTTGAGCTATGCAATTCATGTCAACAATAATAGTAAGGATGGGGTACCAAGTATCTCATGTATGAAGATATCTATGTGTTATAAGTTTGACCTCTTATGAGTAAGTGTTGCTTCATTTTCTTGAATGCTGAGGACTACACCTCTCATTTCGCAATTTCGGGTTACCAAGACTTTTCAACATACATGTTTCAACCAAGTATCGCAATGGGGTACCTTCATGCCGCTCTGTACAAAGGACCAAAGGAGATTGGTATCTCAACTATAGGCCATCCATACTGTGAGAATGATACGTCTCCAACGTATCTATAATTTCTGATGTTCCATGCTTGTTTTATGATAATACCTACATGTTTTGCTTGCACTTTATATCATATTATGGCATTTATTGGACTAACCTATTAACAAGATGCCACGGTGCCAGTTTCTGTTTATTATGTCTGTTTATTGCAGAAAAGGCCCAAACACCAAAGTGCTCGGAAAAATCCAGAAAAATTACAGAAATTCTATTTCGCCGGAAGACTCATGGAGCCAGAAGGGCAAGCCAGGGGGAGGCCCAGGGCTTCCTCCCCATAGGCCGGCGCGGCCTGGAGGGTGGTCACCCCACCCTATTGTGTGGGCCCCTCGGGACTCTTCCGACTCCGACTCTTCGCCTATTTAAGCCGTCGTGACCTAAAACTTCGACACCTCTTGACGAAACTCCAGAAAGACTCCAGGGGCGCCGCCACATCGCGAAACTCCAATTCGGGGGACAGAAGTCTCTGTTCCGGCACCCTGCCGGGACGGGGAATTTCCCCCGGAGTCATCTCCACCGCCATCTCCACCACCATCTTCACCGCCATCGCTGTCTCCATGATGAGGAGGGAGTAATCCACCCCCGAGGCTGAGGGCTCCGCTGTAGCTATGTGGTCATCTCTCTCCCTTTGTGATCTAGTTGAATATCATCTATGTGCTACTCTAGTGATGTTATTAAAGTAGTCTATTCCTCCTCCACGGTGTAATGGTGATAGTGTGTGCATCGTGTAGTACTTGGCGTGGGTTATGATTGTAATCTCTTGTAGATTATGAAGTTAACTATTGCTATGATAAGTATTGATGTGATCTATGCCTCCTTCATAGTGTGATGGTGACAGTGTGCATGCTATGTTAGTTCTTGGTGTGATTGTGTTGATCTATTTTGCACTCTAAGGTTATTTAAATATGAACATTGAATATTGTGGAGCTTGTTAACTCCGGCATTGAGGGTTCGTGTAATCCTACACAGTTAGTGGTGTTCATCATCCAACAAGAGGGTGTAGAGTAGTCCTATTATGTGATCATTGTTGAGAGTGTCCACTAGTGAAAGCGGGATCCCTAGGCCTTGCTTCCAAGCATCGAATCTCCGTTTGTTTACTGTTTTGTTGCATGTTTACTCGCTGCCATATTTTATTCAGATTGCTATTACCACTCATACTCATCCATATTACTTGCATCTCACTATCTCTTCGCCGAACTAGTGCACCTTTACATCGGACAAGTGTATTAGGTGTGTTGGGGACACAAGAGACTTCTTGCTTTGTGATTGCAGGGTTGCTTGAGAGGGATATCTTTGACCTCTTTCTCCCTGAGATCGATAAACCTTGGGTGATCCACTTAAGGGAAACTTGCTGCTGTTCTACAAACCTCTGCTCTTGGAGGCCCAACACTGTCTACAAGAATAGAAGCTCCCGTAGACATCAAGCTATTTTCTGGCGCCGTTGTCGGGGAGGAAAGGTAAAAGGTACTCACACTCCGGATCTCGGCTACTAAGCTATTTTCGCCGTTGTAAGTACTCGAAGCTATTTCCTTTAGATCCTGCAATTGCATCTTTTTGTTTCTTGTTTTACACTAGTAAGGCATAATGGAATACAACTATGAGATTTTTAATTTATTTCCTAAGTTAAGACATGAATTGTGTGATGCGAAAATTAAAGAACCAATGGAGCCTCAATTGCATGCTAGTAGCAATGTTATTAGTATGAACGCAATCACTGCTAATGCTATGGATAAGTCTAAGCTTGGGGAAGCTAGTTTTTGTGATCTTTTTAGTTTCCCATCTTTAGGGGAGAAAATTTGTTCTGATAATGCTTTATCTCCCATATGCGATAACTCTAATGATGCTTGTCCACCAACTGCAAGTACTGCTTTCAAGATACCCATGAAAATTATTGAACGTGTTATTGATAACCGCTATGAAGGGGATGGAACTGTCCATCCTGGAGATCATTTACTGTTTTTGCATGAATTATGCGGGTTATTCAAGTGTGCAGGTATCTCTATGGATGAAGTGAGGAAGAAGCTATTCTCTTTTTCGCTGTCTGGTAAAGCGGCGCATTGGTATAAATTGTTGAAGAATAGTCATTCTCTTGGTTGGGAGGAAATTGTGCCTCTCTTTTATTCTAAATTTTATCCTCCTCATGAAGTGCATATTGGTAGGAATTATATTTATAACTTTTATCCTCGTGATGGAGAGAGTATTTCTCAAGCATGGGGGAGATTGAAGTCACTAATGCTCAAATGTCCCATTCATGAGCTCCCGTAATGTTATTGTTAACAATTTTTATGCGAGGCTTTCAGGACAACACAAGGACTATCTGGATGCCTGTTCAGAGGGATCTTTCACAAGCAAGGAGGTTGAAGCTAGGTGGGATCTTCTTGATCAGATTGAGGAGAATGTTGAAGGATGGGAGAACAACAAAGGTGAAGAGTCAGGTATAAATTATGATTATGAATGCATTGAAGCTTTTATGGATACTGATAAATTTCGAGATATGAGTGCTACTTATGGTCTTGACTCTCAAGTTGCTGCAAATCTTTATAAAGCCTTTGCTTCTCATTTTGAATTGCCTAAAAATAATTTTGATAAGTATTATGAACCTTTTAAAGAGGCTTGCATGAAGGATGAAATTGTTGTTAATGATTGCAATAAGCATGCTCAAACTCCTAAGAATGCTATTTCCTACAAGCATGTTAATTTTTGTGGAATGCATAGACCTTGTGGAATTAATCAAATCAAAGATGAATATTGTATCCATCATATTAATGAAAAAACTAGAAAGTGGGCTAGGGCTCTAGATGATCTTGGTAAAAAAGTTTGTGCCCTCTATCCTTTTATTTGTGAAGTTTGCCATGAAGTGGGTCATTTTAATTTTCAATGCTCCACCAATGATAATTTGAACCCAATGAGTGCTGCAAATTTGTATTGTGATGATGAAATTACTCCTAATCAGCATGATGAACTCACTTTATTTTTGTGGTGTGAAGAGTTATCAAGGAAAATTTCTTTGTTAGATATTAATGATCTTGATATTGATGATGTCCTGCATGGGTGTTTTTCTTATTGCATTGATAATAGCCATACAAATACTTACATACAAAATATTTTAGAAGATGACACCTTGCCAAAATATGATAGGACCGCTGTGTGTTTTGAACTAATTAATGAAAAGGAGGAATCCTCCCAAGTTTCTTCTATTGTTTCTGAAAGTAAATCAGGTTATGCGGACAAGCCACCCTTCAAGCCTCTTCCTCCAAAAGAAGGGAACGAGGAGAAGGAGGAGAAGAAGAAGACGGGAACGAAGAAGAAGAAGAAGAAGAAGAAGAAGAAGAAGAAGAAGGAGAATAAAGAGAAAGAGGTAACGGCATATCCCCGCGTGAATGAGATAACGCTAGGTAACCGTAAGTATGTTGCTCCTAATGATTATTATGATAATGAATCTGAATACAATGATCTTCCTATGCCCTTTACATACATTAGTGATCATGATTTGAATGAGCACACTACTTTTGATATTGCAAATCTCTGGGAAACTAATTCTGAAAATGATGATGATAATAATTGCCATAGTATCAGTGCTATCCATGCTTCCTCCCATAATGATATAGAAAGCTCTAAGCTTGGGGAAGAGGTGTTTGAAAATCCTTTTGCTACCGATCATTATGTGTTTGATACATCTCCTTCAAATAACAATGATGGTATGGTCACAGATAAACCGACTGTGAAAGATAACTATTCTATTTCTTATGATGACACTGTGCCTCCGACCTTTAATGATTATTATAAAGAATGCTATGATTGAAGGAGATATGCCCTAGAGGCAATAATAAAGTGGTTATTATTTATATCTTTATGTTTATGATAAATGTTTATATATCATGCTATAATTGTATTAACCGAAACATTAGTACATGTGTGATATGTAGACAAACAAAGAGTCCCTAGTATGCCTCTTAACTAGCTTGTTGATTAATGGATGATTAGTTTCATAATCATGAACATTGGATGTTATTAATAACAAGGTTATATCATTGTATGAATGATGTAATGGACACACCCAATTAAGCGTGGCATAAGATCTCGTCATTAAGTTATTTGCTATAAGCTTTCGATACATAGTTACCTAGTCCTTATGACCATGAGATCATGTAAATCACTTATACCGGAAAGGTACTTTGATTACATCAAACGCCACTGCGTAAATGGGTGGTTATAAAGGTGGGATTAAGTATCCGGAAAGTATGAGTTGAGGCATATGGATCAACAGTGGGATTTGTCCATCCCGATGACTGATAGATATACTCTGGGCCCTCTCGGTGGAATGTCGTCTAATGTCTTGCAAGCATATGAATAAGTTTATAAGAGACCACATACCACGGTACGAGTAAAGAGTACTTGTCAGGAGACAAGGATGAACAAGGTATAGAGTGATACCGAAGATCAAACCTCGGACAAGTAAAATATCGCGTGACAAAGGGAATTGGTATCGTATGTGAATGGTTCATTCGATCACTAAAGGCATCGTTGAATATGTGGGAGCCATTATGGATCTCCAGATCCCGCTATTGGTTATTGGTCGGAGTGAGTACTCAACCATGTCCGCATAGTTCACGAACCGTAGGGTGACACACTTAAAGTTGGATGTTGAAATGGTAGAACTTGAATATGGAATGGAGTTCGAATATTTGTTCTGAGTCCCTGATGAGATCCCGGACATCACGAGGAGTTCCGGAATGGTCCGGAGAATAAGATTCATATATAGGAAGTCATATTCCAAGTTTGGAAATGATCCGGTGCATTTATGGCAGGTTCTAGAAGGTTCTAGAAAAGTCCGAAGAAATCACCATGGAAAGTAGAGTCCCGGAGGGACTCCACCTTGCATGACCAGCCAACCCTAAAGGGAGGAGTCCAAGGTGGACTCCCCTAGGGTGGCCGGCCAACCCACCTCAAGGAAAGGTGGGAGTCCCACCTTGGGTAGGACTCCTCCTTGAGTAGGTTTCCCACATATGGGAGGTTTTAGTGTTGGGGTCTTATTCGAAGACTTGGACTAGAACTCTTGGTGCTTCCACCTACATAATGAGGGGCATAGGAGAGGGGGCTGACCACTTCAAGCCTCAGCCTTGGCCGCACCCCTTAGAGGGCCGGCGCCCAACCCCTCTCTCTCCCCAAACCCTAGCGGTCTCTCTCCTCCACCACATCCCGCACGCTTAAGCGAAGCTCCGCCGGATTTCTCCACCACCACTGACACCACGCCGTCGTGCTGTCGGATTCAAGAGGAGCTACTACTTCCGCTGCCCGCTGGAACGGGGAGGTGGACGTCGTCTTCATCAACAACCGAACGTGTGACCGAGTACGGAGGTGCTGCCCGTTCGTGGCGCCGAAGCGATCGTGATCAAGATCTTCTACGCGCTTTGCAAGCGGCAAGTGAACGTCTACCGCAGCAACAAGAGCCTCATCTTGTAGGCTTTGGAATCTCTTCAAGGGTGAGACTCGATACCCCTCGTTGCTACCGTCTTCTAGATTGCATCTTGGATTGGATTGTGTGTTCGCGGTAGGAAAATTTTTGTTTTCTATGCAACGTTATCCTACAAAGTGGTATCGTAGCCGTGTCTATGCATAGATGGTTGCACGAGTAGAACACAATGGTTTTGTGGGCGTTGATGCTCTTGTTATCTTTAGTTTGAGTACTTTGCATCTTTGTGGCATAGTGGGATGAAGCGGCTCGGGCTAACTTTACATGACCGCGTTCATGAGACTTGCTCCTCGTTCGACATGCAACTTGTATTGCATAAGAGGCTTTGCGGGTGTCTCGTCTCTCCTACTATAGTGAAGATTCAATTTACTCTTCTATTGACAACACTAGTATCACCGTTGTGGTTCATGTTCGTAGGTAGATTAGATCTTACTCGAAAACCCTAAACCACGTAAAATATGCAAACCAAATTAGAGACGTCTAACTTGTTTTTGCAGGGTTTGGTGATGTGATATGGCCATGATGTGATGATGAATATGTATGAGATGATCATTATTGTATTGTGGCAACCGGCAGGAGCCTTATGGTTGTCTTTAAATTTCATGTTGAGTAGTATTTCAAAGTAGTTGTAATAGTTGCTACATGAGGTGAACAACCATGAAGACGGCGCCATGAACCTTGACGCTACGCCGACGATGATGGAGATCATGCCCGTTGATGATGGAGATCATGTCCGTGCTTTAGAGATGAAGATCGAAGGCGCAAAGACAAAAGGGCCATATCATATCACATATGAACTGCTTGTGATGTTAATCCTTTTATGCATCTTATTTTGCTTAGATCGCGACGGTAGCATTATAAGATGATCCCTCACATTAATATCAAGATAATAAAGTGTTCTCCCCTAAGTATGCACCGTTGTACAGTTCGTCGTTTTGAAGCATCTCGTGATGATCGGATGTGATAGACTCAACGTTCACATACAACGGGTGTAAGCCATGTTGCACACGCGGAATACTTGGGTTTGCTTGACGAGCCTAGCATGTACAGACATGGTCTCGGGACAACGGAAACCGAAAGATTGAACACGAGTCATATGGATGATATGATCAACATTTTGATGTTCACTATTGAAGCTACATCATCTCACGTGATGATCGGTTTTGGTGTAGTGGATTTGGATCGTGTACCACTTAACAACTATGGGGGATGTTGTATTAAGTGAGAGTTCATTAATAATTAGATTAAAACATGAACTAATTATCATAAACATAGTCTGAGTAGTATTTTGAATTAATTTTGTAGTATTGGCATCCGTTTTCTACCATGCGCTAGTCTTGTAATTGAGATAGAAATACTCGTTAAAATCTGACAAGAAACTTTACGGATTGGTACCGTATTGTTAAAGAATCAAGAATTGATTAAGTCCTATTGCAAACTTTTAGTAAACCTCACATTGTTGATTCAAAGAGCTATGGTTTCAATTAGTACCTAAAGTTATCTTGTCTCCGTGAAACTTGAAGTTCAAATCTGTTTGAAAAGTAAGGAGCTGAAAATTTAGTTTTCAGAAATAATCAAGGTATGAGATATATGTGATATCTAAGACCTTATTGCAAGATGATAGAATATAATTTGGTGAGACTACATGAACTCATAAGTTTTATGGGAATGTACGAAGGTTGAAGACGCAAGGCGTCACAATCCTCCAACTATTGGGGCACTAACGATATTTGCATATCCATGAAGTGACCATCCTTAATATGCACCGTTGCTAAGACTCGTCGCTTCGAAGCATCACGTGATGATCGGGTGTGATAGATTCTACGTGTGCATACAACGGGTGCAAGCTTGATTTGCACATGCAAATACCAAGGTTTAAACTTTATGAGCCTAGCATGTACGGACATGGTCTCGTAAAGTTGTCATGAATTAATGGATAAAATTATGAGTGAAATTGTTCATCGTATTACAAAGTTACTAATAGTGAAATCTGAACACTTGTCATATGATGATTAACTTCAAAATAAGAACCTCAAGGTTCTTGGTATTAGACCAACAAACCTAGAAGTTATTGATGTTGAAGTGTTTTTCTGAATAATGAGGAAAGCTAAAAGAGAAACTGCAAAAGATATTTTGGCAAAAAGAAAAGAAAAAGACTAGAAAGTCTAGCTCAGGTGTATATAAATGATATACATGTTATGGTTGTATTCCTAGTTAAGTCACACTAAGAAATTCTTGGGTATTAGTACTATATTGGTTGGTATGAAGTGTCATACAAAACAACGCAATACAAGAATACAATGGCCTAAGTGATCGACAAGGAATATGATAGGAATGCACGCTCGGAACAAAAATAAAGTGTTATTATGTTCATCGTTGGCATTCTATCTAACCCTTAGAATTTATAATAAAGAACTTAATAATTGTTATTTTGCTCTGGTCAAATGAAAACAATGAGTTGTTTAAATTATGACATTACTCCATGTACGATGGATAAGTTATTATAAATCTTAATGGTGAAACACACATACATAACACTGACGCTAAAATGCTATAAGGCAAATGATTTGAATTCCACTTATTTGTGGAACCGCCATTTAGGTCATGTTGGAAAGGAACGCATGAAGAAACTCCATGCAAATGGATTTTTGGAGTCATTTGATTTTTTGAATCGTTTGGCGCTTGCAAATCTTTTCTAAAAGAGAATGACTAAAATACCGTTCATAGGCCAAGTTTTGAACGGGCAACTAACTTAGTGGAAACATACATGATGATGTATATGGATCATCGGGCATAGTTGTGTGCGGAAGATTCTTATACTTCATGAAAACTTCAAACAATGAATTGAGTATATATATGTGGATATATTCGATAAGGAAGAAGTTTGAAACATTTGAATGGATTCAAATAAATTTCAGCATGAAGTAGAAATCATCGTAATAGAAAAGTCAAATATCTATGATTGGATCATAGTGGAAATATTTGAATTACTAGTTTTAGCGAACATCTAAGAGAGTTATGAAATTGTTCTACAACTCACATTTCTTGGAGTATCATAGTGATGATGAAGTATCCGTGATGGGGATATGCCCATAGGGGGTGGGTCGCCAGTCCCACTCGCCGTGAAGACGAAGGCCCAGGTGGACTGCCAGTCGCCCAAGCGACTGGGCCCAAAGGCGACTGGGCCGCGATCCTAAGGAGAAGATCTCAGTGCGACTGGATTAGGAGATTACTTGCTAGGGGGTTAACGAATCCCGGATTAATAGCAACGAATATGATTTGGAGTTATCGCCATGTAACCCTAAGTCGGGGGTGTCTATATAAACCCCCGAGCTTAAACCCTAGAGGACACTTGATTCGAGATCCAATCTCCCTTTGTAAGCTCACGGCGTAGCCGCCGACTGAGCCCCCCCATTGCAATTCTCCACTGAGCAATAAAGATCTAGCAGGACGTAGGCCTTTTACTCTCCGGAGGGGCTGAACCTGGGTAAAACCCTTGCGTCTCTTGCACCTCGACCCGTAGATGGCGATGTTCCCTTCCCTCGCATCAACGAAGTGCTACCCTCGTAGCATCTCGCCGTGGCCACATCCACGACAGCGGGCGCCCACCGTGGGGCATGGGACATCAAGCCTCCGAGCTACGGCGAGGCCCTACTCGCCAGCTGCGGCGGCCGGTTGCTTCAGCAGGATGATCGCCACCGGCAATTTCTTCCACATCCAGCCGAGCACCTACCGGCCCGCCTCGTCGCCTCTCAAGCACGCCTGGATGGTGCCGATCGGCTCCATCAACCTCTTCGTTGGGCTCGCCGGCGTTAGCGACCCCTCCGAGCCTCGCCCCAGTCGCTCACACGACCCCTTCGCACCAGGGCAGCTCCTCACTGCTACTCGCCCGGTCACCGGCGAGGTATACGCGGAGGCTGAGGCGGCCTTGGAAGGCGATGCCGAGTCGGCAGCCGTGACGCCGACTGCCAACTCCACCATTGCCTCGGCAGCCGCCGACTCCGCCGACACCGCTCCAACCGCCGACTCCACCGACACCATCCCAGTCATCGACTCCGTCATCGCCGCGATCGACGCCGACTTCACCGACATCATCGCTATAACGTCGGTTGCAGGATCCACCGCTGCGTCCCCAACTGCTCGCTCCATCGCCACAGCGTCAACCAAGGACTCTATCTCCTTGGTCTCCCACCCGAGCGATTTCGAAGGTGGCTTCGAGGACGACTCCATCCTCTCCCTCTTCGGCAGCGACTCCGACTCAGACTCCGTCGAGGCCCCACGCTACCACTACCCAACCGCAGTCTTCATGGCGGGGGTGAAGAAGAGCACCCAGCCGACGCTTTCACCACTCCCCTCCCCGCAACCGCCACCGTCACCGAGATCGAGGCGCACCGGGCGGCCCTCGAGGAGCGAGAGGAAAAGGAGCTCGCCGAAAGGCAGAAATTCCGCTCGAGCAAGATGAGGTGCGAGCCGTATCCCACTATCGCCGGCAGCGAAACCGCCGGCGCATGGAGCGCGCCCGTGCGAACGACTTTCCCGGCCGCACGCCTTAACTTCGACGACCCAGACGGAGAAATCCGGGTCGCCCGAGTCCAAAACCCTGACATCCCGGAAGGAAGTCGGGCTGCTGCAGATAGAGCGGCGCACGGAGCACCTCCGCCACCCCCACCACCACCACCCGAAGTTCCTCGGGCAGAAGTCGACGCCAACGGCCTACCACTGCACTCGTCCCCAGCCGACAACGTTGCAGCTGCGCAGGCTGTCCTCGCAAGAATCCCCGAAACGGGAGACGGTGCAATCCTCGTCCGAACACGCCAAGGCTTTGGTAGCCAAGGCATTGGAGCAGCAACACGCCGCAGCCGACTCGCAAGGGCGACTCTATTCGCGCACATCCGCCAGTCGCGCGGCGTCGTCAGACGCGGCAAACCGCGCAACCGTCAACGCCAACAATGGCCCGCCTCAGCGACCGCGCGCGGCCCACTCGTCTAACAACCGAGTCGAGCCGCGCCCCGCGCGGGTGATGGTCGCCGCCAACGGGCAGCCGGCCGACGCCCGAACCCACATCGTCAACGATCAAGAATGGCGGGCGCGCAACCGATTGAACGACCGCCACGCCGATGAAGCCCCGCGCCGCAGCGCGTTCACCCGAACCGGCCCCGCTTGCTTCGGACCGATGATCGAGGCGAGCCGTACCCCGTGGGGTTCAAAGGACCCCGCGACATCGAGAAGTACGACACACACATCGACCCTACCGTCCGGATCGACTCGTACGCCATGGCAATGGGGATCCAGGGCCACTCCGAGCTACTCGCAGCGACGCTACCCGCCTCTCATGATGGACGGCGTCAATCGCCACCGGTTCAACACCCTCACCGTCAACAGCATCGACTCCGGGAAGAAGCTCGCGCCGCATTCATCCAAGCACTTCGCCAGCCGCATACACCCGTGCCACAACCATAGAAGACCCGGATCGCTGCGTCCAAGGCCCGCGCGAGTCGACCCGCCGGTGGGTGCAACGCCGGCAGGACATGTGGACGACCTCCGGCCGGCATCAGCACGGACACGGCAATCTACTGCTTTCGACGCTGCTGCCGGTATGAACCATTAAGCGCCAAACTCCGTCGCGTCAGTAGGGATAATATCTCAATCTCCGAACTCTTCGACATCGCCACCCGCTACGCCGACGAAGACCCTACAGTCGACTCGGACGACGAGTACGGTCAACGACGCAATCGCCGCCCTGCACACACGGAGCCCCGGCGTGGCGACTACCGATTCGCCGGCCGGTCCAACAACGGCAAGCGTCGCGGAGAGGGAGGACACAACGAGCTGGTCGCCACCACCGACTACGAGCAGCGCGAGCCAAAATCATTCCGGCGCGACACCCGCGCACCTCGGGAGGACCGGCCCCAACCCAAGCGCTTCGACGCCCGCAGCCTCCTAGACGCACCATGCATCTATCACAGCAAGGAGGGCAAGCCCGCCAATCACACGACGGGAAATTGCTACTCCCTGAAGCAGATAGAAAGAGCTCGCCGCGCCAAGGAAAACGACGGCGGCAACCCAGCACAAAGACCGCGCCAAAGACCAAGACCAGCACAAGGGAGAGGGCTTCGGTCGCAGCGTCGGCTCGCTCCACACCTTCACCGGGGTCGGCGACCGGCGGGACAGGAAGGTCCTCGCAAGGGCTGTGGCGGTACACGCAGTCATACTTTCTGACGTGCCCCGGTGGCTTAACCCGGTCCGAGCAAAGCATTACCTCGGAGCCGCGAAGACCACGCCCCCCGCATCGAGTACCCCGGGCGAGTGGCGCTAGTCGTCAGGCCTAAGGTCGCCGACTACTGGCTACCAAAAACCCTGATGGACGGGGGAAGCTCCATCAACATTATGTACTACGAAACCTTCCGGCGGCTTGGCCTACCAGACTCACGCCTCGAGAACACCAAGGTTACGTTCCACGGCATCGTCCCCGGGCGGAAGGCCTTCCCGATCGGCAAAGTGACGTTGCCAGTCACCTTCGGCACGCCCGTGAACTACCGCACCGAGCGGATAACGTTCGAGGTGGTGAACTTCCGCAGCCCCTACCACTGCGTACTCGGCCGGCAGGCGTTCGCCCGCTTCATGGCGACCCCACACTACGCATACAACATGATGAAGATGCCAGGGCCTCGAGGCGTCATCACCGTCCACGGCGACCCGGAGATGGCGCTGGAATGCGAGGATGACAGCGCCAAGCTCGCCGACGCCGTCATCGCCGACGAACAAGACAACTCCGCCGAGCTCTCCAAGTACCCAGTCGACCGCAACGACCCCGCCATCCTGGAGAAGCCAACCGAGCTCGACTCGTCCGCAACAACCTTCAAGGCCGCAGCAGGCACTCGCCAAGTAGATCTTGTAGAAAATGATCCAAGTAGGCAAGTTACCATTGGGACGGGCCTGTCCGCCCAATAAGAAAGCGCACTCATCAAGTTCCTCTGTGAGAATCGAGATATCTTTGCATGGAAACCGTTTGACATGCCAGGTGTCCCGAGAGAACTTGCTGAGCACAAATTACACGTCGATCCAACCGCGCGACCCGTTAGGCAGGCAATGCGCCCTGTGGGAGAAGAGCGGCGACGCGCAATCGCCGAAGAAGTAAACCGGCTACTCGCTGCCGGCTTCATCATAGAAATCAAGCACCCAAAATGGCTGGCAAACCCAGTCCTAGTGCTAAAGAAAAACAAGACGTGGCGAATGTGTATCGACTACACAAGCCTCAACAGTGCGTGTCCCAAGGACCCATTCGTCCTACCGCGAATCGACCAGATTATCGACGTGGTCGCCGGGTCCGAGTCGCTGTGCTTCCTTGATGCATACTCCGGGTACAATCAAATAAAGATGGCCAAGGAAGACCAAGAGAAGACAGCATTCATCACGCCCCTAGGCGCCTACTGCTACACGTCCATGACCTTCGGCCTCAAGAACGCCGGAGCAACATACCAGCGGTGCATGAACAGCTGCTTGGAAAGCCAAATCGGCCGCAATGTGCATGTGTACATCGACGACGTGGTGGTCAAATCGACTCGCCAGGCCGACCTCGTCAGCGACCTCACCGAAACATTCGCCAACTTACGGCGGTACAAGATCAAGCTCAACCCTTTGAAATGCACCTTCGGGGTTCCATCAGGACAACTGCTAGGCTACGTCGTCTCCAAGCGAGGCATCGAGCCCAACCCGGAGAAGACGCTGGCGGTCATGCGCACCAAGCAGCCGACTTGCCTAGTCGACGCGCAAAAACTCGCCGGTCGAGTCGCCGCCCTCAGTCGCTTCATACCCCGGCTCGGAGACAAGGCCATGCCACTCTACCGCTTGCTCAAGAAGTCAAAATCATTCAGGTGGACAGACGAGGCGCAGCGGGCCCTGGAAGAACTCCAGCACGCTCTCTCGAACGCCCCTATCCTCGCAGCCCCGCTGCCAAAAGAAACCATGCTCCTATACGTCGCCGCGTCGAATCGCGCTATAAGCGCGGTCATGGTCGTCGAACGGAAGGAAGAAGGAAGGGAGCAACTGGTACAACGCCCGGTCTACTACATCAGTGAAGCCTTGATCGAATCCAAGCAGCGGTATCCGCACTACCAAAAGTTGGTGTACGCAGTCCTCAGGGCCCAGCGGCGACTGGCCCCTTACTTCCACGAGCACCCCATCAAGGTAGTCGCCTCAACACCACTCGCCGACATCATCCGAAATCGCGACGCAACCGGCCGGATCGCCAAGTGGGCAGCCGAGCTCGGCGTCCACAACATCACCTACGAGTCGCGCCACGCCATCAAATCTCGTGCACTCGCCGACTTCCTCGCCGATTGGGAAGAGGCCCAGCAGCCAAGCTCCCCGCGGACCTTAAACACCGGACATTGCACTTCGACGGTTCTAAAAACCTCGAAGGGGCGGGCGCGGAGTCGTCCTCACATCACCAAAGGGCGACACAGTGAAGTACGTCCTGCAACTTAGATTCGAGCCCTGCACCAACAACATGGCCGAGTACGAGGCGCTCCTACACGGCATGCGAGTCGCAAAAGAGATGGGCGCAACACGGCTGCGCCGCCTCGGCGATTCCGACCTAGTCGCCAGCCGCACCTCCGGCACCTCGCGACGCCACCGACGCCAACATGATCGCTACAAGCGCGCCGTCGACCAAGTCGGCGCTAGCTTCGCCGGCCACATCGTCGAATGGGTCGACGAGCGCAAGAACGAAGAAGCCGACGCGCTAGCCGGAATCTGGTCCAAGCGACTCCAACCCCCTCCGGCGTCGTCCCGGACATCCTCGACCACCCTCGGTGCGCGCACCACGCGAGCTGGACATTGCCGAGCCACCCGATCCCGACTCCACCTTAGTCGCACTCACCGCCGATAGCGTCGATTGGACCGAGCCATACATAAGTTACCTTGAGCGCTGTGCACCGCCAATGGATGAGGCCAAAGCACGGGCCATCGTGCGCGGATGCAAGTCCTTCACCATTATCAACAATGAGCTATACAAGCGCAGTTGTCTCGGGAGTGTTCCAACGATGCGTCGCTACTACGGAAGGGCGCAACATCCTCGCGCGACATCCACGCAGGGGACTGCGGCCACCATGCGGCGCGCGTTCAATCGTCGCCAAGGCCTTTCGTCACGGCTTCTACCGGCCAACAGCCCACGAAGATGCGGCCGCCCTCGTCCGTTCGTGCGCCGGATGCCAAAAGTATGCAAGCCGGCCGCACATGCCAGGGTCGGCATTGAAGACCATCCCCCTCACCTGGCCCTTCGCCGTCTGGGGCATGGACATGGTGGGAAAATTCAAAACGGCCCCCGGCGGATACACTCACCTCCTGGTGGCGGTGGACAAGTTCACCAAATGGGTGGAAGCAAAGCCCATAAAGAAGTGCGACGGGAAGACAGCCACAAAGTTCCTACGCGAGCTTATCTATCGGTATGGCTACCCTCACAGTATCATAACCGACAACGGCACCAACTTCGCGAAGGGGGAAATGGCTGATTTCGCGAAGAAAGGGCATCCGACTCGACCTCGCCTCAGTCGCCCACCCCGAGTCGAACGGCCAAGCAGAAAGGGCCAACCAGAGCATCCTTCATGGACTCAAACCGCGCCTCGTCGTGCCCCTAGAGCGCGCAGCCGGTTGCTGGGCAGAGGAGCTCTCTTCAGTACTATGGGGCATCCGCACAACGCCTAACAGGCAACCGGCTTCACGCCTTTCTTCCCGGTGTATGGCGCCGAGCCGTCATGCCTACGGACATCGCCTACGACTCGCCTCGGGTCGCCAACTACGCCGAACAAGACAACGAGCGAGCTCGCCAAGATGACGTCGACCTCCTCGACGAGGCCGTAGACCTCGCACTCTCCGTAACCGCCATTTACCAAGCAAGACCTCCGTCGCTACCACAGCCGCCGTGTTCGGAGTCGCTCCTTCCAAGTCGGCGACCTGGTACTTCGGCTAATCCAGGACAAGAAAGGGATGCACAAGCTGTCCCCGCCCTGGGAAGGACCGTTCGCCGTCAGCCGCGTACTCGGCAACGACTCCTACTACCTCATCGACGTCCGCAAGGACGACAAAGGCGAACCACTCACCAAAGAGGTGGAGCGTCCCTGGAACATCAACCTCCTCCGACGGTTTTATACCTAAGGACAAAAATGTAGCCCAACAATTCAGAGGTTAATAAAAATCGCCGACCATTTTTGATCTCCAGCTTCGACTACCTCACCCTCACCCGCCAGATATCCTCATCTCTCATCCCGGTATATACCGGCCCAGTCGCCGCGATGAGCGATTAGGTACTGAGAGACCTCCGGTCGCCGCTGCTGGAAGAGCGAAGTCCACGATCGGCCAAGTAGCCGAGCTAACAAGGGCGTGACGGGGTGACCGGTCGCAACACCAGGTCCGGCCACCCACCACCCCTTACGCTTTCGGGTGAAAACGGCGACTGGAACCCATAGCAGGGCCGCATGCTCGGCCAGCCCCACGGGCCACGGCGACCGCCTCGTGCTACGATATACAGCACAACAATGCCCTCCTCTCCCTTAGGCTGGCGACTTGCGTTGCTAAGTACTTCGACTAGGGACCCCGCAAAACGGACCCGCGGCTCGCCAAGGAAAATACGCCCGCAATGACCCCCTTTGGAGTCGCCCAACGACTGGCTCACCGAGCCACGACGAGTGGCACGCTACATCCGAACAGCGCAAATTACAACTCACCGCTACTCCACCCATGAGGCTGCTATTTGTACTATAATGACTACGTACTGCGACTGGGGACGCCCAGCTCGAAAAGGAAAACAGTCAAGTCAATAGCCCTCATCGGGGTCGCAAGGCGACTGGCCCAAAGGCCATGGATAGTCGGAACCAACTCCAACGCATTGCCGCAACCAAAAACACAAATTCAAAAGCAACCACCAAATTATATTTAAGCAAAAGTTATCACTATATTTACAACTGACACCCGCTCGCGGGAATCCAAGCTCCTTCTTACACAGGGATTCAGGAAGCTACGAAGACGACCCCGGAGCCCCCTCTACGACAGGCTCGGCGCCACCATCGCCGTGACGAAACTTCGGCGTGTACAGCACGACCGGGTATGTCGACAACGAGCCGGCGGCCGCGGCATGGAAGAGGCGCTCCGCAGGGAAGTCCACCGGGCCTGGCTCCTTCTCCGCGTCCCCAGGCGCCGCCTGGCTGGGGATGTGAGTCTCCAAGTCCGCAGTCGCCAGCACTCGGTCGGCAAAGGGGCGCACCGCGTCCATCAGCCGCAGCACTTCGGCAACATCAAATTCGCCAGTCTCCGAGGGGAAGCCCGCAGTGACCTCCTCCACGTCGAACCCCTCAGAGTAGTGCGCCAGCACCATGCTCAGAGCCATGGTAATACCAACGCGGCAGGAGGAACGGCGAAGCCAGTCCACAACAGCCGGAATGTTGGACACGGCCTTGAAGACGGACGGCGTGTCCCGCGGCATCACCTCCCGCGGACTCGTGCACCGGAGCGCGCCGCATCTCCCCCGCACAGCGATGATACGCGCGGTCGCGGTCGACGAGCACTCCCGCGGGGTCGCCGTCTCCACGAAGTCGCACGTACCTGCCATCAACAACACAAAGGGAAAATGAGAACTCCCTCCAATGCCAACTCGCCACGCTCGGGACCGGCCCCCGAGGCCAACTCCGCCATGCTCGGGGACCGGCCCCCGAAGCCGACTCGCCATGCTCGGGGACCGGCTCCCCAAAGCCGACTCGCCATGCTCGGGGACCGGCCCCCGAAGCCGACTCGCCATGCTCGGGGACCGGCCCCCAAAGCCGACTCCCGCCACTGCCTCGGGGACCGGCCCCGAGGCCGACTCCGCCATGCTCGGGACCGGCCCCCGGAGCCAAGCTCGCCAGTCGACCGGAGACTCGACGCCTCGGCAAGGAAAAACAGCAAACCTGAGCACAGGAGCTTACCGAGAATCCGCCGCGACATCTCCCGGACGAAAGCCTCGAAGTTGGTCTTCTCGGCTCGTACCGCCGGACGGTGCCTTCGGACGCCTCCTTTTCCGCAGCCAACTCCTTGGCGTGCTGCTGCTTCAAGGCCGCAATCTCCTCCCGCGAGACGCGGCAGCTCCACGCGCGGAGTCCCGCGCTTCGGCCGCGGCCGTCGCCTTCCCCTTGTACTCGGTGATGACGTCTTCCAGCTTCCCGGCCCTTCGCTCCAGGACCTTGGTCAGATCGGCCACCTCCGCTTTCGCCTTTTTCCGGGCCTCTTCGGCCTGCGTCGCCCGGAAGTCGGCTTCGCGGTAGAAAGACTCCTTGACGAATCCTTCCCGAGCCTCGGCAAGAGCCTTTTCCTGCGCCTCTGCTGCCAAAAATAGAAAATGGTGAGAACTGAAAGCTCATCCAAGAACAGCGATACCGAAAGAGGAAGGTGAGTGGGCGTGACTTACTGCCCAGGGCAATCAACTTGCGGTTCTTTTGAGCCGCCTCTTCCACGAGCGTGGTTAATCTCTTAACCTCCGCCTGCAAAAATTCAAGAACAATGCAAAAGGTCAACAAAAGGAAACAAACAAAAGGAGACTCGACTCGCCCCTTCAGACCAAGTCGACCCTCGGGGACTGGGGGCGACTAGACTAAGAGTTCAGAAACACTCACCGCGTATGCTTCACCAAGTGCCGTGTGGAGCTCGGCGAAGGTCAAGGTAGAAGGCGGCGGGTGGCGCGACCCGGTCACCTCTCCAGCCTGCGTCACCGCCTCAGTCGACGGCGCCTCGCCCACCCGAGTGTCGGCGTCATCGGGTGGGGCTCGGTCCCCGGCAGCCTTGGACCGGCGCTCCTTCGATGGCTCCGAGAGGCCGCCCTTCTCAACGACGATATCCTCGACCTCGGCGCTTCCTGCTCCTTGGTCGACTCGACGGCCGCCGACCCCTTCTCCACCATGGGCGGAACGGAGTCCGACCCGGTCGCCGCACTCGCCATCCCCCCATGAGCCATGCTGGGTAGAGGGAAGACCTTGGCGGTGGACTCGGCGTGGCGGGCTCCCACTTTCTCAGCTTGGCTCGCGGCGGCAGGCTCTTCCGGAGCCGACCCCGCGCCCCCAAGATCGGACGGCGCCGCTTTCTTCTCTGCGGCTTTCTTCTTCGCCTCAGCCGCCTTTGTGGCCGCTGCCCCAGCCACGGCCGTTTTCACCAAGGTCTTCTTCTTGGACCTACAGGGAGGCAAGGTGAGTCGACACCCAATCCCGCCACAAGGAGAATAAGTCTGGCGAGGAGCACTTACTTCACGGTGGGGATTGCTTTTACGCCGGGGCCGGCCCGAGCTCCCGCGTCAATCGCGTCCTTCAGAGGGCGCTGAAGCCTCATAGAACCCTCCAGGAGAGTGGGGCGCAAGCGCTTCGACAGCGGCTCGGCCCCTTCCTTGGAAGGCTCCGCCTCGCCCTCCGGACGCGAGGTCGCCTCCTCCTCAACCGCGCCCTGGGACGAGGACCCAACATTCCTCTTCGTCCCGCGCGGAAGTCTGATGAAGTCTCGCGCCTCGGAGTCCGACTCGGTGCGCTCCTCCTCATCATCGACCTCCTCCTCTTCGCCTTCGGTCATTTCTGGTGGTTCCTTCCCGGCAAGGGGGGGAAGGTGGTCGGCGATTTTCTGCCGCCGCTGCATTTGAATCAAGGAAACGAGTCAGAAATGAGAAAATGAGGCCAATCCATGCGGAGTCCCTATTCTAAAATGATACCCGGGGCGCCGGGGTTTCTTCGCAGTAAGGCTGCGAGCCGTCCTCGAAGGAGGTAAAAGTGGCCGTGGTGACCTTGGCGAGCGCCTTCCGGTACTCGCCCTCGTCCCACTCAGTCGCCGTCGACCGGGTGCAGTCGTTTTGCCCCCGGTACTCCCACATGGGGTGAGCCCGGCACCGCAGGGGGATTAGCCGCCGACCAAGCCAGCAGTTGTACATATCAACCGCCGTCAAGCCACTATCCTTCAGCGCCTGGATCGCTTGGCGCATCTCCTTCACCACCTCTTCCTGCTCGCGCGGCAGCGACCGGACATTAAGGCGCCGCGGGACGCTTGGCTCTGGGCTGTACCGAGGAATGCAGACCTCGCCGGGAGGAGTGTACTCCTTGGCATAAAACCGGAAGCGGCGCCACAGTGGATCGCGCCTTCTTGGGAAGCGCCATGTCGATGAAGCTCTCTCCGGACTTCACCTGGAAGGTGATCCCGCCGTTCGGGATGAGAGCTTCGCTGTTCTTGCTGGCCCGAGTCGCCCGCCCGTGGAAGATGGACACCCACAGCGGGAGGTATGGCGGACAGCCCAAATAGCATTCGCACAACGCCACGAACAGAGAAATCTGTTGGACGCTGTGCGGCCCGAGGTCGGAGACCTTGATGCTGTAAAAGGCTAGCAGCTGCCGGAGGAAATCGGAAGTGGGGAGAGCGAACCCGCGATCAAGGAAGCTCAGGAAGAGCACGAACTCCCCAGGCCGCGGGAGGGGCTCCACCTCGTTCGCCGGCGGAACCCGCCACCGCTCCTTGTTGAACTCGGGGATGACCCCGGACGCAACGTACGGGAGGAGAGACTCCCGCGTGACCTTCGACTTGCCCCAGCCCTTCGTCGCCATGGATACGTGTGAAGTTTGGAATGAAGGTGAGATGGGAAGAAGATGGGAGAAGAGTGCGGAGGAGTGACGAACCCTAATCCCGGGGGTGATCCTTTATACCACCCGCACTCGCCCGCATTAAGGATGAAATCTGTTCGTTAAATCGTCCCGGAATCGCCGCCCCGCAATCAACGGTCGAGATCCGCGCCGGTTCCGGCTGAGTAGCCGTTAAACTAGCCGTTAGCGGTCACGTCAGTGCCCAACGGTCAAACAGCATGCAAGTGGTTCACGCCTCGGTCAACGTGAAATCCAGCCGTTGGCTCCTCCACGTGTCTTCATGGTAAATGCGCGCCGACTGGCCCACGACGACTGGCTAGCGCCGACTGTCATACGCCGACTGGCCCACGACGGCACCGGCGTACGCCGACTGTCCTACGCCGACTGACTGATCAAGGCCTGGTTATTAGAGACTGGCGCCAAATCCGCAACTTTATCTTTAGGAGCCCGGAGGCGATTCAACTTGACCCATGACTGCGCCTCTCCAAGACTTGCCATAAATCTACGCTTCATCACCACCGCGCTCGGGGACTACTGATGGGGATATGCCCATAGGGGGTGGGTCGCCAGTCCCACTCGCCGTGAAGACGAAGGCCCAGGTGGACTGCCAGTCGCCCAAGCGACTGGGCCCAAAGGCGACTGGGCCGCGATCCTAAGGAGAAGATCTGTGCGACTGGATTAGAAGATTACTTGCTAGGGGGTTAACGAATCCCGGATTAATAGCAACGAATATGATTTGGAGTTATCGCCATGTAACCCTAAGTCGGGGGTGTCTATATAAACCCCGAGCTTAAACCCTAGAGGACACTTGATTCGAGATCCAATCTCCCTTTGTAAGCTCACGGCGTAGCCGCCGACTGAGCCCCCCCATTGCAATTCTCCACTGAGCAATAAAGATCTAGCAGGACGTAGGCCTTTTACTCTCCGGGGGGGCTGAACCTGGGTAAAACCCTTGCGTCTCTTGCACCTCGACCCGTAGATGGCGATGTTCCCTTCCCCTCGCATCAACGAAGTGCTACCCCCTGTAGCATCTGCCGTGGCCACATCCACGACAATCCGAGAGATGTATCCAAACCTAGTTGGGTCAATGATGAGATAAAATATTAATGCCATTATATTTTTGTGAATTATGCTTTAGAGACTACCGCTTTACACTGAATAAAGCATCATCATGATCCGTTGAAATGACATCATACGATATATGACATGGGTATAAACCCTAATAGTCTTTTCTTAAATTTTGGTATGCATAGCATAAGTAAATAAGTTTACAACCAAAATCGGATGAATGTCTTTGTTGGTTATCCCAGAGAATTGATTGGGAATTCTTCCCACAATGGAGACAAAGACAAAAGTGTTTTTCAATGTTTCTTATTTCCAAGAAATTGTTTCTAGCGAAGTTTTTGAGTGGGAGGACAATAGAACTTGATAAGGTTTATGAACCTGAGCATAATGATCAGAGTAGCGCAGCATCGGAATTGGTTCCGGAAGCGGCCACGACGATCATGGCTCCTATGACTACAAAGTGTTTTAGCCATGGAGATCGAAGTACATATTGAACCTTGTAGGTATGGTTTACTTTGTGATCAAATAAATGATTTGTGGACAAAGGATTGATTTTGAACAATGATAAACCAACTACAAGCAAAGAAGTTATGATGGGCCCTGACTCCGTTAAAATGGCCATGCACCATAAAATCCATAATAGATGAATACTTTTTGAAAGTAAATGGATCTATAGACTTAGATGAAATATCTTTGAAGAAGCTCGACTTGTTGAAAAATTGTTTACGACAAAGTTCAAAGAGTTGACTACGATAAAGATTAGATCTTCCGTAGCAATGCTTATAGTCTATGTGGATTATTCTAGTAATCACTACATATTTCTTTTATGAGATATGCTAGTAGGATGGCAAAATACATTACTTATCAGAAGTATGTATTAAAGGTGTTTACAAGATACAACCAAGAGTTTTGCTGGTCCGTGGAATACTAGATAGGTATACGAACTTCAATTGGATGAAGTAAGTATTGCGGAGTTGGAATCTTCACCGGATGAAATAGTCAAAGAGTTTTTGATTTCATCGGAGACGATGAAGAGGCTTGCATTTGCAAGAAATTAAGTGGGAGCGCTAAGACACATTTATAATACTTTATGTAGGTGACATATAGTTGGTTATAAATGATGTAATTATATACTTGATTAAAAAGGTTTCATTGAGAATTAACTTCAATGAAAGGATATGGACTGAAACAAATTTAGTGTCAAGATCTATGAAGATAGATTGAAACACATAAATAAGTTTAAGTCAAAGTACATATGATGGATATTGAAGTAGTTCAATATAGAAATATTAAGAAAATGTTCTTGTCATGTGAAGGTTTAACAAGACTTGAGTGTATCCGACACTCAATGAGTAAAAACACATGAGTGATTATAGATCATGAATAATATGTACACAATCGGATATCATGTGCTATAAAGTGTTATGAGCATATACCGAATGATTCATATGATGATCATTGGACGACGATAAGAATATCCTTGAGTACTTTAGAAGAACTAAGGATATATATATATATTTGTATGAAGAAATGACAAACAAATCGCTGTAAGGTGTTACACCGATATTGGTTTTGTCACATATAAAATATAATTTCAATCTCAAATTAGACTAAGTGTTGTTTAAAAGGTAGCACAATGAGCTAGAAGTTGTCTATGCTAGATTTAGAAGAGTTCTAAATATTGTGACAGATTCTACAAAAGAAGGCGGAGTATGTCATTATTTTGACAATGACAAAGGATGTTAAGTCAAGAGGTTCTTTGAGAACTTGGTGCGGTTCCGACGGAGTCGAACTTTGAAGCTATATTGTGTGTGACAATATTAGTGACATATTTCGGACAGACGGAATTAAGGTTCCACCGAGAAGATCAAACATATTTAATGCCGACTCATTTGGAAATGAGTGATGCGTTGAGACGCAAATGAATTACAAAATACATACCTTTCTGAGCGTGTCAGATCCGTTGACTAAAAACCTCTCCCGTGAGCAATACATGATAAAGCACCATAAGGCCAAGGTGCTATATCTTTACAAATGTAAACTAGATTATTGACTCTAGTGCAAGTGGGAGACTCGAAGGAGATATGCCCTAGAGGCAATAATAAAGTGGTTATTATTTATATCTTTATGTTTATGATAAATGTTTATATATCATGCTATAATTGTATTAACCGAAACATTAGTACATGTGTGATATGTAGACAAACAAAGAGTCCCTAGTATGCCTCTTAACTAGCTTGTTGATTAATGGATGATTAGTTTCATAATCATGAACATTGGATGTTATTAATAACAAGGTTATATCATTGTATGAATGATGTAATGGACACACCCAATTAAGCGTAGCATAAGATCTCGTCATTAAGTTATTTGCTATAAGCTTTCGATACATAGTTACCTAGTCCTTATGACCATGAGATCATGTAAATCACTTATACCGGAAAGGTACTTTGATTACATCAAACGCCACTGCGTAAATGGGTGGTTATAAAGGTGGGATTAAGTATCCGGAAAGTATGAGTTGAGGCATATGGATCAACGAGTGGGATTTGTCCATCCCGATGACGGATAGATATACTCCGGGCCCTCTCGGTGGAATGTCGTCTAATGTCTTGCAAGCATATGAATAAGTTCATAAGAGACCACATACCACGGTACGAGTAAAGAGTACTTGTCGGGAGACGAGGATGAACAAGGTATAGAGTGATACCGAAGATCAAACCTCGGACAAGTAAAATATCGCGTGACAAAGGGAATTGGTATCGTATGTGAATGGTTCATTCGATCACTAAAGTCATCGTTGAATATGTGGGAGCCATTATGGATCTCCGAGATCCCGCTATTGGTTATTGGTCGGAGTGAGTACTCAACCATGTCCGCATAGTTCACGAACCGTAGGGTGACACACTTAAAGTTGGATGTTGAAATGGTAGAACTTGAATATGGAATGGAGTTCGAATATTTGTTCGGAGTCCCGGATGAGATCCCGGACATCACGAGGAGTTCCGGAATGGTCCGGAGAATAATATTCATATATAGGAAGTCATATTCCAAGTTTGGAAATGATCCGGTGCATTTATGGCAGGTTCTAGAAGGTTCTAGAAAAGTCCGGAAGAAATCACCATGGAAAGTAGAGTCCCGGAGGGACTCCACCTTGCATGACCAGCCAACCCTAAAGGGGAGGAGTCCAAGGTGGACTCCCCTAGGGTGGCCGGCCAACCCACCTCAAGGAAAGGTGGGAGTCCCACCTTGGGTAGGACTCCCTCCTTGAGTAGGTTTCCCACATATGGGAGGTTTTAGTGTTGGGGTCTTATTCGAAGACTTGGACTAGAACTCTTGGTGCTTCCACCTATATAATGAGGGGCATAGGAGAGGGGCTGACCACTTCAAGCCTCAGCCTTGGCCGCACCCCTTAGAGGGCCGGCGCCCAACCCCTCTCTCTCCCCAAACCCTAGCGGTCTCTCTCCTCCACCACATCCCGCACGCTTAAGCGAAGCTCCACCGGATTTCTCCACCACCACCGACACCACGACGTCGTGCTGTCGGATTCAAGAGGAGCTACTACTTCCGCTGCCCGCTGGAACGGGGAGGTGGACGTCGTCTTCATCAACAACCGAACGTGTGACCGAGTACGGAGGTGCTGCCCGTTCGTGGCGCCGGAAGCGATCGTGATCAAGATCTTCTACGCGCTTTTGCAAGCGGCAAGTGAACGTCTACCGCAGCAACAAGAGCCTCATCTTGTAGGCTTTGGAATCTCTTCAAGGGTGAGACTCGATACCCCCTCGTTGCTACCGTCTTCTAGATTGCATCTTGGCTTGGATTGCGTGTTCGCGGTAGGAAATTTTTTGTTTTCTATGCAACGTTATCCTACAATGATATAGGTTATAACTATCCTTATGAAACTTGTCATAGTTATGATTGGATTGCCAAAAAAAATTCCCTTAATATGCAACTTGTTTACCATGTTCAAATTCTTGATAATAATCCTGCTCCGATTACTATTAATGAGAAGAATTCTTCTTATGCCAAAATTAATGATACTTCTATGCATATGAACCATGATAATAATGTTTTAAGTGATGGGTATATTGTGGATTTCATCAATGATGCTACTGAAAGTTATTATGAGAGAGGGAAACATGGGTATATGCATCTTAATAATATTAAGTTTCCCCTCTTTATGTTGAGAATCTTGAAGTTACTCGTGTTTTATCCTCTTATGCTTGTCACTTTGTTCTTCATGAATTCATTTGTGTACAAGATTTCTTTGCATAGGAAGTGGGTTAGACTTAAATGAGTTTTGAATTTGCTTCAAATACTATTTCTTGCGAGTGCAACATAAAAACTGCTAAGCCCATCTTAATGGCTATAAAGAAAGAACTTCTTGGGAGATAACCCATGTGTTTATTTTACTACAGTAATTTTGTTTTATATTTGAGTCTTGGAAGTTGTTACTACTGTAGCAACCTCTCCTTATCTTAGTATTGTTGCATTTTTGTGCCAAGTAAAGTCTTTGATAGTAAGGTTCATACTAGATTTGGATTACTGCACAGAAACAGATTTCTTGCTGTCACGAATCTGGGGCTAATTCTCTGTAGATAACTCAGAAAATTATGCCAATTTACGTGATTGATCCTCAGATATGTACGCAACTTTCATTCAATTTGAGAATTTTCATCTGAGCAAGTCTGGTGCCTCAATAAAATTCGTCTTTACGGACTGTTCTGTTTTGACAGATTCTGCCTTTTATTTCGCATTGCCTCTTTTGCTATGTTGGATGGATTTCTTTGTTTCATTAATGTCCAGTAGATTTGTGCAATGTCCAGAAGTGTTAATAATGATTGTGTCACCTCTGAACATGTGAATTTTTGATTATGCACTAACCCTCTAATGAGTTTGTTTCGAGTTTGGTGTGGAGGAAGTTTTCAAGGGTCAAGAGAGGAGGATGATATACTACGATCAAGGAGAGTGAAAGCTCGAAGCTTGGGGATGCCCCGGTGGTTCATCCCCGCATATTTCAAGAAGACTCAAGCATCTAAGCTTGGGGATGCCCAAGGCATCCCCTTCTGCATCGACAAATTTATCAGGTTCCTCCCTTGAACCTATATTTTTATTCGGCCACATCTTATGTATTTTACTTGGAGCGTCTGTTTGTTTTTGTTTTTGTTTTTGTTTGAATAAATGCTTGTGTGGGAGAGAGACACGCTCCGCTGGTTCGTATGAACACATGTGTTCTTAGCTTTTAATTTTCATGGCGAAGGTTGAAACTGCTTCGTTAATTGTTATATGGTTGGAAACGGGAAATACTACATGTGGTAATTGGTATAATGTCTTGAATAATGTGATACTTGGCAATTGTTGTGCTCATGTTTAAGCTCTTGCATCATATACTTTGCACTTATTAGTGAAGAAATACTTGTAGAGCTTGTTAAAATTTGGTTTGCATGATTGGTCTCTCTAAGGTCTAGATATTTTCTAGTAAAGTGTTTGAACAACAAGGAAGACAATGTATAGTCTTATAATGCTTGCAATATGTTTTTATGTGAGTTTTGCTGTACCGTTTCATGCTTGTGTTTGCTTCAAATAACCTTGCTAGCCTAAGCCTTGTATTGAGAAGGATTACTTCTCGTGCATCCAAATCCTTGAGCCAATAACTATGCCATTTGTGTCCACCATACCTACCTACTACATGGTATTTCTCCGCCATTCCAAAGTAAATTGCTTGAGTGCTACCTTTAAACAATTCAAAATTTATCACCTCTGATTTGTTTCAATGTTTTATAGCTCATGAGGAAGTATGTGGTGTTTATCTTTCAATCTTGTTGGGCAACTTTCACCAATGGACTAGTGGCTTCATCCGCTTATCCAATAATTTTGCAAAAAGAGCTGTCAATGGGATTCCCAGTCCCAAATTAATTAACCTTCATAATTTTACAAAAATAGACACTCCTCCATGGTATGTGATTGTTGGACGGCACCCGAGGATTCGGTTAGCCATGGCTTGAGAAAGCAAAGGTGGGGAGGAGTGTCATCTAAATAAAACTAAAATAAAAAGGCACTCCTTCATGGTATGAGATTGTTGGCAGGCACCCGAGGATTCGGTTAGCCATGGTTTGTGAAAGTAAAGGTTGGAAGGAGTGCCACCCAAAAATAAAAATGTTCCATGGGAGTCGCTCTTTGAAGGTTTGTCTGGCGAGGGGGTTAGAGTTCCCACTACCATTCGTTGACAACAACAAACACCTCTCAAAACTTTATTTTTATGCTCTCTTTATGTTTTCAAAATAAAAGCTCTAGCACAAATATAGCAATCGATGCTTCCCTCGTCGAAGGGCCATTCTTCTACTTTTATGTTGAGTCGGTTTACCTATTTCCTCCCACCTCAAGAAGCAAACACTTGTGTTAACTGTGCATTGATTCTTACATGCTTGCATATTTGCATTCATCATATTACTTTATGTTGACAACTATCCATGAGATATACATGTTACAAGTTGAAAGCAACCGCTGAAACTTAAATCTTCCATTGTGTTGCTTAAATGCCTTTACTTTGAATTTATTGCTTTATGAGTTAACTCTTATGCAAGACTTATTGATGCTTGTCTTGAAAGTACTATTCATGAAAAGTCTTTGCTATATGATTCAATTGTTTACTCATTGCATTAACATTGTTTCGAATCGTTGCATTCATCTCATATGTTTTACAATAGTATGATTAAGATTATGTTGGTAGCATGTCACTTCAGAAATTATCTTTTTATCGTTTACCTACTCGAGGACGAGTAGGAACTAAGCTTAGGGATGTCGATACGTCTCCAACGTATCTATAATTTCTGATGTTCCATGCTTGTTTTATGACAATACCTACATGTTTTGCTTGCACTTTATATCATATTATGGCATTTATTGGACTAACCTATTAACAAGATGCCACGGTGCCGGTTTCATGTTTATTATGTCTGTTTATTGCAGAAAAGGCCCAAAAATCAAAGTGCTCGGAAAAATCCAGAAAAATTACAGAAATTCTATTTCGCCGGAAGACTCACGGAGCCAGAAGGGCAAGCCAGGGGGAGGCCCAGGGCCTCCTCCCCATAGGCCGGCGCGGCCTGGAGGGTGGTCACCCCACCCTATTGTGTGGGCCCCTCGGGACTCTTCCGACTCCGACTCTTCGCCTATTTAAGCCGTCGTGACCTAAAACTTCGACACCTCTTGACGAAACTCCAGAAAGACTCCAGGGGCGCCGCCACATCGCAAAACTCCAATTCGGGGGACGAAGTCTCGTTCCGGCACCCTGCCGGGACGGGGAATTGCCCCCGGAGTCATCTCCACCGCCATCTCCACCACCATCTTCACCGCCATCGCTGTCTCCATGATGAGGAGGGAGTAATCCACCCCCGAGGCTGAGGGCTCCGCTGTAGCTATGTGGTTCATGTCTCTCCCTTTGTGATCTAGTTGAATATCATCTATGTGCTACTCTGGTGATGTTATTAAAGTAGTCTATTCCTCCTCCACGGTGTAATGGTGACAGTGTGTGCATCGTGTAGTACTTGGCGTGGGTTATGATTGTAATCTCTTGTAGATTATGAAGTTAACTATTGCTATGATAAGTATTGATGTGATCTATGCCTCCTTCATAGTGTGATGGTGACAGTGTGCATGCTATGTTAGTTCTTGGTGTGATTGTGTTGATCTATTTTGCACTCTAAGGTTATTTAAATATGAACATTCAATATTGTGGAGCTTGTTAACTCTGACATTGAGGGTTCGTGTAATCCTACACAGTTAGTGGTGTTCATCATCCAACAAGAGGGTGTAGAGTAGTCCTATTATGTGATCATTGTTGAGAGTGTCCACTAGTGAAAGCGGGATCCCTAGGCCTTGCTTCCAAGCATCGAATCTCCGTTTTTTTACTGTTTTGTTGCATGTTTACTCGCTGCCATATTTTATTCAGATTGCTATTACCACTCATACTCATCCATATTACTTGCATCTCACTATCTCTTCGCCGAACTAGTGCACCTTTACATCTGACAAGTGTATTAGGTGTGTTGGGGACACAAGAGACTTCTTGCTTTGTGATTGCAGGGTTGCTTGAGAGGGATATCTTTGACCTCTTCCTCCCTGAGATCGATAAACCTTGGGTGATCCACTTAAGGGAAACTTGCTGCTGTTCTACAAACCTCTGCTCTTGGAGGCCCAACACTGTCTACAAGAATAGAAGCTCCCGTAGACATCAGAGAACATGAACAATAAATGTTGATCATTCTCTCTAACTCTCTCTCACTTTTTTCTCATACTCTTTTTTTCTTTCTTTTCCTTTTTCTTTTCTTTTTTCTTTTCTTTTCCACTCTATCTTGTTTTCATAACTCTTTTCTCTTACTTTTTCCACTCTTCCTATTGAGTATGCTCGTTGCTGAAACTTTCACCATGATTAAGGATGGCTTTGGTTAGCGGCCCATTGCTCTTCTCTAACAATGTATGCATACTTACTCTTAAATAACCTCCATTCATTCCACAATATATATCCATCAACAAAGCAAAAGAAATGATGATCAACGCAGGGTGCAATACCCTGATGGTGCAATGTTGAAAGACTTCCCCAATAAACATGGTTACGGTATAGCTCATTACTCATAATTAGTCAAACCCACAACATCCATAGTGGTATTTTCATTCCACACCTTACTTTATTATGAACTTGAAATTACACAAAATAGATATTTTGGAAAGGTTGGAGGCAAAACACACACATTATACTTGGAATAGCATGTGCTATATAGATAGGTATGATAGACACTAGATTTTAGTTGAGCTTGGAAACAAGTCTATGCTTGTGTAAGAATTCATTTTTTCGGCTAGCAAGAGGTCTACAATCATGCAATAGTATCCATAGAGCTATTCATTCATCATCAAACAATGATACTTAAAATTAAACATCTATGTATACTAGTAAGAAGTAGCACTGAATAAGGCACAGAGAAAATTATCACCCAATAAAGCATTTAAAACTAATAGTTTTATGCACAATATAAATTTCAGCTCTTAATGCATCCCTCTTCATATTTTTATAACATGCAACTCTATTTCATGGAGGCATTCAAGAATATGATAATTTATTTCAGTATCTCTTTAATAAGAATGCAAGGCATTTTTCACGATGGTAATATTTATTTCAAAGCAAAACTAGACACAAAACTAATGAAGGATGTCGAAATTTTTACGAGAATTCTATGTTGCTCAAAAAACAAAGTTTAGAAGTGTGCAAACCGAGATATTTAATGTGAGTCCAGTGGGGTGCCTTGGGAATCCCCAAGCTTATGGTCTTCACCATTCTTGGATTGCTCTTTGTGTGGTGTTCTTCTATTCCATGTGAAAAAACTTCAACACAAAATTTTCTTCCCATTCTTTTCTATGGGGTAACATTAGTGGTACAAGAACAATATTGTTGATGTCATCATATTCAAAGATAAAATATTTCCTTTTTGTAACAGAGATCACATAAAGTTATACACATTCTACTAAATTCAAAATATTCAAGAAAAATCATTTTAGAACTCAAAAGAATAGAGCAAACATAACGCGACAAAATTTATCAAAAAATTTGACAACATCAAAACAGAACTTTCTCGACCAATTACACATGTTAGGAATTTTAGCCAATTTTTGTGCATATAGAGGATGAATAGTTGTGACTACTGTGAATTTTTCGTGATTTTAGGAGTTACGAAAAAATCATAAGAATCGTGCACTTAAAGTGCAGCGCAAAACAGTAAGTCCCACTTTTGTTTTACAATTTTTAACATCCTAATAGATAAAAACATGATAATTTAGTTAAAATCACAGAGTAAACAAAAAGAAAACATGCATAGGAAAACAAAAAACAAAAAAATAAATAAAAATATGGTCCCCTCAAACATTCAATGGGATCATGAAGATAAAACTAGAACAAGAGTTTGAAATGATTTACTTAAGATACTTGAAAGAAGAGGGGGATACCTGGGTATCCCCAAGCTTACGATCTTGCTACTTCTGGTCCTCTAATTATTCCTCATCATATCATGTTACTCATCTCGAACAAAGAAATATTTTCATCCCCATGATACTTCAATTCCTACAAAATTGTTAGTTCTCCAAACAAATGATATTTCTACAAAGATGAGAACTATATAAATTATTGGGAAACCATTTTATTCAAGAACCTGGCATATATAAACAAAAGTAAACACTATTTTTATTTTGTTTTACTGTAGGAAGATTTTTAATGATATAGACTTTGCAATGGTTACATTGGCATGAACAACACATGCTCAAGGTCGACCCCAATTTCTTAATTTCTCATCCTTCTCATTTAATCTTCCATACTTTATTTTATTTTATTAAAACTTATAAAATCACTAATATGTAATAAGAAGTAAAGCTATTTAACGAGGATATAAAGGTGTGCTCAAATTAAAAGTTAATTGAAAGCACATGGAGCACACCACAAGATTTGAAACCATTAACTTTTGAGTCTCACCCTCTTCATGTGCATTGGGATTTTATATATAAATAAATAACATAGAAATATAAAGAGGGCTCTTATCTCTTCCTCTTTCATAAAATTTCCAAACATCAAGAGTAGACTCAACAACATAATTGTGAATAGAATCACCGCATAAAGACAAATCATCTAATGAGCTTATGGTATCATCTATTTATTTTAAATCATCATGATCCTCCCATAAATTAGACAAACTTATATCACATAGAGGATCATCATCAGTATTATAAGAAGGGGTATTTATAGGAATTTGTGTGTTACCATAGTTAGGAGTTGGAGGTAGGTAGCTACTCCATTCCTTCTCCACTTGTTCTTCTTTATCCTCTTCTTGGGCTTGCATTAGCATCCTCAAGCTTATGCTTTTGTCATCATCCTTCTCTTGTTCTTCATTTTCACTCTTAAAAATAATTTCTTACATTCAAAATATTAGTAGGCAAGAGAATATTCAAGCTTCTAACATAGTTGTATATTATATCATCCATACTGTTGCGCTTACGAGGAAGCATCTTTAATTTTTTTTTGGTTTTAATTTTATATGCAAGGTTCTGAAAGTAAACTAGCAATTCAAGCAAGAATAGAAGCTTAGTTCTACGCTTCCTGGCAACGACGCCACAAAATACCTTAATAACCCCCAAGCGCAGGGGATCGCCACAGTACAATTCGATAAGTATTTGAGTGTCAAACCCACGAGGAGCTGAAGGTAAACTATGTCTGCTCTAAATCCGCATAACCCACTTATATGACCTTTTATGCAAATCTAGGAGATATGGTGTGTTTGTAGATGTTTTACTAGAAACTATAAGTGCTGAAATTAAAATGCAAAAAGTAAAATGCAAGACAAGTAAAATGCAATGAGTTGAGGGGAAGTGAAGTGGAGTAACTCAAGAGAGCAAGTGTTCACGCAAATTTCTATTTTATTTGTGTGGTTGTCACAATTAGTGAAGCTCATTATAGTATTTGTAATGTTTATTCTAGAGAGGAGCCATAGATAGTTGTAGCCATGGATATGAGCAAGTACACCCCCAATGATTGATCCCAAGGCCAGTTAAGAGCAAACATGAGAATTATTAAGACTTAAAGTCCAACCACCTCTGTAAGATTAAAGGTCCCCATAGTTATACCTCCCGTTTGATAAATCATGATTAATACAACATGCATCTAAGAATTAGGACAAGGTTTCTGCCAGCTCCCGCTGTCTCTTTCCATATCAACATGCAACGGTGACAACCTTATGCATTCCCCGATATATGTGTGCACTCATATATCAGTACAAAAGATCGTCATAGAAGATAACAAATACGTGTATGCAACCAACAACAAACTATCTCACAATTGTCATGAACAATTCACTACTCAAACATCAACATAGATATGCAATAGATCATGGGAAAACAATATATTGCATCATAAATCATTTTTGCCAAGAGATTACAGAGGGGGTGATGAAGAGTTGTTGTAGATGTTGATGAAGATGGTGATGATGCCTTCACCGGACGGGGGTGGAGTCCACCGGAGGTGATTCCGGCAGCGTTTCCCCCCTCCGATCTCCGACAGCGGCGGCCTGCTGACTCTCTGTTTATGTGTTTTTATCTCCACCGCCGTAGCCTCAACAAAACCCTTTGGGTCGTATATATAGTGTTTTTTAGGTCAAAACAAGTCGGTGGGCGTTGTATTGAAGCGAATAAGACACATGACGACAAAACGACACCCTAGGTGGCGCGCCCAAAGGGGGAGGGCACACAACTTCCCTAGTTTCCACCTCCTTCACCCCCTGGTGTCCCACTTTAGCTCATTTTGCTCGTCTCGAAAATTCCTAAGCATGGCCCCTGACCTTTCCCATTTTCGAGGCACGTAGCTCCTGGAAAATCAAAAACACTAAAAAGTCGCGTTTTCTGCCAAACAAAATTAAAATCGAAGGAGGGTGGATTGTTTAGAAAATCCCCTAAAATATCATAAAATATGGGAATAACATTATATAAGATGCAAATATGTGGTAATATGTTGCAATAAAGTGCAAAGTTCATGTATGCATTTTACATTCAGCAATGGTGTCCCGGGCTCTAGTCCAGCGAAGCAGCGGCACGAGAAAGATCCAGACCTAGGATTCAACAACACGATATGGTGTGAGTATGGTGGATATCTCGAACCCCGTATGCACGTTCCAATATTTCGGAATGACACGTGAGGGAGAGAGGCAAAGGCCAAGGGGGTGGAATGAGAGGAGGAGCTACCGCCTTCTTATATAGGCGTGGGGTGGAGATGGCACCTCCACCAGGTGCCCCCCACCATGGCCGGCACCTCCTCTAGGGTTTGGTCGGGGCGGCATCCAACATAGTTCGTGGTCCCTCCTTTCCCTTTGGGTGAGGCGCCACCCCCTAATGGGATGCCAAATGGTGGCCCATTAGGGTTTAGCCTATTATTATTTCCTTTTTAATATTAAGTAATTTAATTAAATACCAAAAAATATTATTTAAGTCACTCAACAATTCATCAACTTCGGAACTTTACAGATACCTCTTTAGAACAATTCCGGAGTTCTCTCTTATTACATTCTGATGACCCCGAATCAAACCCTAAGCATCGTATACCCGTAATAATGCCACCCTACGGTTGAGAACATGTAGACATGATCGAGACACCTCTATGATCAATGAACAAATAAAGCGGGATCTGGAAAGCCATGATGGTCCCTATGCTTTTGAAGAAAAAAAACATTATCGCTTGAACCTCAAACATTGAGTAATATTCTCTTTGTCTCATGATACTTGGTTTGTCCGAGATCTGATTTTCGCTATCTCCACACCTAGTTCGATCTCATTACTGACAAACACATTTACTTGTTCCCGTGATATTACATTATCGTGACCTGGTCACATGCTTGCAATCTTCATAGATGCAATCTCACTGAGTGGGCCTAGAGTACATATCCGTCACGTGGATGGATAAATCCCAATCTTCATGCATGCATACGCCTCAACTTATTCCTTCGGATACCTAGAAACACCTTTATGATCACCATGTTACGGTGTGACGGGTGATGCAGTCAAAGCGGCTTGCGGTGATAGTGATTAGATATGATCTCACGGTCAAAGAATTGGGCTAATATGTTTTCCTAGTTATCACAATGTAGAACTTTGCAATTGGATCTCATTGCAGTACTTATGACGGGTGTGTGCCTATCACATCATTCATCCAATGACATGACCCCATTGTTAATTAAATGTACATCATCAGGAAACCTTAATCATATGTTGACCAATGGACTAGTTGACTAGGGACTTCGTTTGTTTACATACCATACGTGTACTAATGTTTCCGCTTAATACAGTTATAGTGTGACATAAAACTTATTATGAACATTGGAGATATGAGAATAAAACCATCTTATTATTTGCCTCTAGGGCACATCTCTAACAGTCTTCCGCTTGCAGTAGAATACAAATAAACTAGTTTATATTTTCCAAGAATCTAACACCTATTGCCTCTTGTGTTGATCATGCTTCGCTCGTGGAAGAGGTTTCTTCAACGGGTCTGCAACATTCAGATATGTATGTACTATGCAAATATTTATGTCACCTTCATTGAGATATTGTCGTATGACAAGATAACACCGAAGAATATGCTTGGCAGTAGAGTGAGACCTTGGTTCCTTTGCATTTGCAATGGCGTCTGTGTTGTCACAATAAATGCTCACAGGGTCTTGCATGCTCGGGAACACACCCAGTTCGATGACGAACTTCCTTAGACAAACATCTTCATTCGCCACTTCTGAAGCAGCTATATACTCCAATTCCATTGTAGTTTGAGCAACTGTGGTTTCCTTGCCGATCCTCCAGCTCCATGCGCCTCTGTTCACCATAAACACGTATCATGTATGAGATTTCGAGTCAACTAGTTCAGTGTCAAAGATTGCATCAAAGTAAACTTTTACGACAAGCTCCTCTTCAAATCCTCCATAGAATAGAAACATATACTTGGTTCTCCTAAGATACTTCAGGAATAGCCTCGGGTATAGGGAATATTCCAAATTTCTCAACTCATGGGTTCATAATATAACATCTTCACCATCGAGAGTAACGATCATAGTTGTTGTCCATCAAACCAATCTAGGATTACTTTGGAAACAATCAATCAAACTAATCGCCATGGCCACATTAGGTCGAGTACTCAACATGTCATACATGATAGATAGAGACTATGGTTGAAGCATAGGGTATTCTAGACATCTCTTCCTTATATTTAGCCGTTGCTAGACACTGAGTCACACTCAATGGTTTACTTTTTAACACATGCAAGAACCCTTTCTTCGCCTGATCCATTGTGAATATCTTTAGAACTTTTTCCAGGTAAGTATTCTGACTTCATGATATTAGGTGTTTTGATCCATCTCTCTAGATTTTAATGCCTAATATGTAAGAAGCTTCACCCAAGTCCTTCATAGAAAATTTACTATTTAAATAATCTTTTATCCTCTTTAGAAGATTCACATCATTCCCAATTAATAATACGTTACCACATAGAATAATAGGAATGATAGTGCACTCCCACTCACTTTTTTAAATAAATGCAGGACTCTTCTTCATTTTGGACAAATCCAAAATCCTTGATCACTTCATCAAAGTGAAGATTCCATCTTCAGGATGCTTACTTCAGTCCATAAATGGAACGCTGAAGCTTGCATACCTTTCCAACATCCTTAGGATCGACAAAACCTTCTGGTACAACTCTTCCTCAATGTTTCAATTCAAAACACAGTTTTGATATCCATATGCCATATATCCCATAATCAAAATACGCAACAATTGCTAGTTAAATCCTGATATACTTAAGCATCCTATGGGTGAGAATGTGTCATCGTAGTCAACTCCTTGAATTTGTCAAAAACCCGTTGTGACAAGTCGAGCTTTATATACCGTCAGCATCTATCTTTTTCTTAAGAATCCATTTATTCTCAACGGCCTTGCGGCCATAGGGTATATTCACCAAAGTCCATACTTGGTTGTGATACATTGATGCTATTTCGAATTTCATGGCTTCAAGCCATTTCTCCGATTCAGGTCCCTCCATTGCTTCCTTGTAGTTCACAGGTTCGTCTTGTTCAACAAATATGAGTGTATTAACAAGATCACCATACCATTCTGGAGTAGTATGTGTTCTTGTAGAGTTGTGTGGTTGAGTAGGCGCCTCGATGTCAGTGTTATGATCATTATATTATGATCATTATAATTTGCCCCCTCTCCAATTGTGAAGGATGTTTCCGGAACATCTTCTGTTGCGCTACTCGATATTTGGAGATTAGTATCAATAACCTCATCAAGCTCTACTTTCCTCCACTAACACCTTTGGCGAGCAACTCTTTCTAGAGAAAGGAACCATTCTTCTCGACAAAAGTTTTGCCCTTGGTTTTGTTGTAAGTGTACCAAATAGTTTCCTTTGGATACGCTACAACGATGCATTTCTCCGCTTTTGGTTCGAGTTTATCGGGATGTAGTCTTTTAACATAAGGCTCACAACCCCAAACTTTTAGGAAGGACAACTTAGGTTTCTTGGCATGTCATATCTCATATGGTGTTGTGTGGATGACACCCTATTTAAAATGAATGCAATTGTTTCTAACGCATACCCCCAAAATGATATCGATAAGTAGGCAAGACACATCATATCCCATACACTATCTAATAGAGTGTTATTACGTCGTTCAGACACACCGGTACACTGTGATTTTCGAGCTAGCATAATTTGTGGTACAATGCCACCCGTCTTGATATGCGTGCCAAACTCATAACTCAAATACTCGCCTCCTCGATCGGATCAGAGGTGCTTGATTTTCTTGTTAAGTTTATTTTCAACTTCACTCTAAAATTCTTTAAACTTTTAAAATGTTTCATACTTGTGTTTCATTAAGTAAATATATTCATATCTACTCAAATCATCGGTGAAGGTCACGAAGTAACGATATTTTTATTGTGTGTTGAGATGCTCATCCCGTCCACATACATCAACATGCATGATTCCCGGTAAGTTCGTCACCCGTTCCATCACACCCGAGAACGAAGTCTTGGTCATCTTGCCCATAAGGCATGGCTCGCATGTGTCAAGAGATTCAAAATCTACTGACTCCAAAAGTCCATTAGAATGGAGATTCTTTATGCGCTTAACACCAATATGACCCAGACGGCAATGTCACATACACATGGTATTATCATCACTAAGTTTACATCTTTTGGCATAAATGTTATGGATGTGAGAATCATTACAATTAATATTTAATAAGAACAAACCATTACTTTTTGGCGCATGAACATAGAAGACATCACTCATATAAATAGAACAACTATTTGTTTCTGACTTAAATGAAAATAGTCTCGCATCAAGCAAGACCCACTTATAATATTCATACTCAACACAGGTACAAAGTAACATTTATTCAAAACTAGAATCAATCCCGAAGGTAGACTAAGAAAGAGAGTGCGGACATACATCATATCTAGTTTTCAGCCATTGCCAACACGCATCATCCCTTCATCCTTCGCCAAGCGCCGCATATTCTGTAAATCTTGCCGGGAGTTACAAATATGAGCAACAAAACCGGTATCAAATAATCATGTGTTACTCCGAGCACTTGTGATGTAAACTTTAATAACATGTGTATCACATATACCTTTATCTTTCGTGGCAATCTTGTCGGCCTTCTTATCTTCCAGGTACTTGGGGTAGTTGCATTTCCAGTGACCTCCCCCCTTCCAGTAGAAGAACTCGACGCTAGGCTTGGGCTCCTTGGGAGGAGTGGCAACAAGCTTCCCATGCTTCTTAGATTTCCCGTTATTGCCCTTTCCTTTCCTTCTAGGATTCTTGTGGTCGACGGTCTTGTTAACCATTAACAAAGTGCGCTCATTCTTGATTTCCACCTTAGTAGTTTTAAGCATCGCGAACAACGCAGAAAGGGACTTAGTCATCCCTTGCAAGTTGTAGTTCGGGACAAATCCTTTGTAGCTAGGGGCAGTGATTGCAGCACCCTATCAATTGCTAGTTCGTCTGTAGAGTGTTCAAGCACCCAATGCAACCATATATTTTGATCATGTGCTCACTCACGCTGATGTGCTCTTCCATCATGGCCAAGAAGAACAGTTCAGAGGCTTCATACATCTCGGCCCTGGCTTGAGATCGGTGATTATCTCATAAGCACCCATGTTCTCAAAACATCGTTGCAAATTAGCCTCCATGGAATAGAGCATGCAACTTTGGACTAAGGAGGAATTATCTGCCTTGGATTGGAAGACATTCTTCCAATCCTAAGAGGCAGTATCGGTTAGCTTGTCACCTAGCGCAACCTCAAGTACATAGGTAATTTTGTGGTAAGTGAGGAAAATCCTCAGCATGCACGGCATGAAGTGTGACCCATCAATTTTAAGTTTCTCTTTCTGAAGGAATGGGCCTAGGTTGACGGTGGGGCGAGACATCTACAATGGTGTTTGCAAAATACATCAATACTATGCTCATAATATGAGTTCATGTTTAATTGGAATAAACTACAACAACTCCCACTTAAACGAACATCCCTCGTCATTGTTTAGTGATCAAAATCCTAATTCACTATACCACCCTCGATCGTCACGTTCGATGGCAAAGTTTCAAAGGTAGATATCAAAATATCAATCACATCAACTATGAGATTCATGCTTAACCTTTTGGTCACTTGTGTTCCGAGGCCATGTATGTGCATGGTAGGCTCGCCAACGTAACCTTAGTGTTTTCATGTACAACATGGCTTACACCCACTGTATGCGAACGCCGAGATGTGTAACACCCGATTGTCATGACATGTTTCATAATGGAGAACTTTCTTGGTTGTGAACACTAAGGGAGAACACATTTTTGGTATTTTATTTGAGGGATAATCTTATAATGCTACTATAGTATGTTTAGTAAAAGCAAAATAAGACACATAAAAAATAACATCATATGAAATTAAATAGGTGACATCATATGGTCCTTGTGCCTTGATCTCCATCGATCCCTCCAGCATGGCCCCAGGTCCACGGCGCCTCCACGCCGATGGCTTGAACATTTCATAAAACTTACCATGACCACATCATATCACGTGCCCTACAAAATAAAGTTAGACGCCTCTACTTTATCTTTTGCAAGTTTTATGTGGTTGTTAGGGCTTTCGTGAAAGAACCATTTCTTACCTACAAACTTTCAACCACAACATGGATCAACTAGTTATCGCTTTTAGTCCCTTTTTTAGGACCCTGTGTTGCAAATGAAATTAGTTAACAGTAAAATGGGTCTTGCTAGGAGTCACCACAGCGCTTAGGCGTCATTAGCCGTCCGATTTAGGCATCTAACGGCCTGTATCTTATGACTATTACGAAGCATCGATCACCTGAGCGTTAGGTCCTTCGTTCCCGTCAAATAGGCTCGTTTTCGTGGCTGGGCTGCTACTCCCCACATGGACCTAGGCTGCTTCTGGTTGCTTGGGCCCCAAATCTATGAAACGGGCCGACCGGTTTGTCCTTTTAACGGTTTCCGTTCTCACGTCTAAAGAGAAAAGAGAAAGGCCTAATTATCTAATCATTGACTATGTTCTGCTCGCGCCGCCGTTGCACGCCTGCGCCTGCGCTGCCAAGGAGTAGAACATCGACAGAGCAAAAAATCGGCGATGAGACTACCCCTCCGTAATAAATAGCTACGGTACGTTACTAATGCCTGCAGCTTCCCGTATTTCATCTATTTCGGCCGGATTTAGAACAGTTCGACCGCTGATTTTGTTTCTTCTCCGGCGACGGTGGCGGCGAAGATTGTATGGCGTGGAGGCTGCGAAGTGGGCTCCTCCATACGGGAATACGATTCGTCCATCTGCCGGAAGACCAGACCCATCATAGCAGGAACGGTTGTCCTTCAATTCGAGTTTACATGAAACCGCTGACGCCCTAATGATGGTGGTAATTTCGACGCACTCATTCCTGTAATCACGGTCACCGTCTCCTTCCTGTAATTATGATGATTAATCGGACCATTATTGTCAATTCTCTCCTCTTCTTCATATAAATATGTGTAGCCATCAATCCCATTTCCTCACCCCTCCCATCTCGGTTCGACCTCTCATTGTTCATCAGAGATGCTCTTTGCTTAGATTTGTTTTGTACTTGCATGCCGTTCTGCTTTTCTCCTGAATTCATTGACTGACGCGAAGATAGGTATCCAAATGACTCACTGTTACTTGTTTCAGGGATTGTCTTCCTTGTTCCTGTCAGATTTTTATTCAGGAATTCCTCATACCAATTGTGTCACTTTCATTTTCGACCATGGCTGTTGGACACTTGCTAACACAATAAATTTTCCACTCTTGGTAAACTTGTTAATACTTATCATTTGTATTGTCTATTTTCAGTTAGGTGTATAGTACATGCACCTTGTTTGGATCTTACTTTCAGAAAATACATGCATTTGACTGCAGTCTTTTATCCATCCATATACGCATTACCGACCTACCTTTCCCTCTCTGCAATTCGTACTGGCGCCGTGAGGATGGCAGCAACGTCTCCCCTTTTGTTCGTGCAGGCAGGTAATCATGTTTTACAAACTGAAACCGCCGCTGGCGTTGTAGTCATGTTGGTTTAATTTTGACACTCCTCATGTAATTATGGTGATTAAGCTCGGAGTTATTGTCAGTTTCTTCTGTCTGTCATATATATGTGCAGCTACAATCATCTTTATTTTCCCTCTTCCATCTCGCCTTTGTCCTCCAATTTTTCGTCAGCATTGTTCCTTCTTTAGTGTTGCTTTTACTGTTTGCTCCTCTTCTCTGTAATTTCATGGACGCCGACATTAGGTAGCAAAGCTGGCGGCTGTTTTTTTGTTTCCGGGATTGGTGTGCTTGTTCGTTTGGGATTTCTATCCAGAAACTCCTCGCAACAACTGTCTGGCCTTCATTTGCGACTATGGCTGCTGGACATCCATGCGGTTTTACCTCTGAATCTTTACTACAACCATGATGGTGTTCAATAGAAAATGAGATGATCAAAAGCTACGGGACAAGGAATGAAGTGTTGATGAGCCAAGAGAGAATGGCGATGAATTATCATGGAACATGGCTGAATCCTGGTAAGTTTTGTTAGCTTTTCCCTTTAATTAATCTCTCATGATCAATGCGGATAATGTCTTACCCTTTTCTTTGCACTGTGGCCATGGTACATATTTCTTTTCACAGAAGTCATCAAACTACATGAAAAAGGCACAGGGATGCTGCAACCATACTATTACCAGTACTTGCGCCATGAGGCAGACACAAGCAAGGCATGTTATCTTACATGCAGACGTTTTCTGTAATTCTCAGTGAGAGATGCTCAAGTGTACTTAGGTTAAACAACTTGTCTTTCCCCATAATATATGGAATCCATGATTACTATGGCTAACAAAGGAATCAGCGGGTAACTGACATTGGTTCCATATTTCTAGGTGGACGAATATTGTGTTGCTACTGGTGAAGGCAAGGTAAGATAACATTAGTCAGTTTGTAATGGTTCCATAATTGTTTCTAGGTGGACGAATATTGTGTTGCTACTGGTTCCATATTTGTTTTGTAGGTTCTTTGTTACTAGATTTTTGAGGACTTGACATTAGTCATTTTAGTAAAACAACAAATCCATGTACTTTTTGGATTCAAATGATTAGATTCTTATAAGGACATTAGTGGTTTACCTTATAGAAGGCCTAACGCCCATAGTTTTTGTAAGCTCTAGCATGCAATATCGATATTCCTCGCGCTACTTCTATCAAACATGTTATTATTAAGAGACATAGATATGCATGTTACAGAGAAATCAGGTATGCACTAATTTCATTGCTTTCTGGCTTCTACCGGCTCTGAATTATTTGGGTTATGTTGGATGTCGCAGTGTCACTAAATCTGTAAAAATCTTGTTGTATGGTCCATGTCACTCTGTCTGCAGTACTGCATTCCCTTTTATATTACACAAAAGAAGCTTTGGCTGTGTACTTGCTTTGTATATCATGTAAGAATACAAGAAATTAGGTTACACTGGCGAGAGAACAGCTTGAACTTATTTGGGAGTAATTTTCATTTCCACGAGGAACATTTCTGTAGTCTATTGTGTATAGCCTTATTGGGTTCATTGTGACTTAGTTCACATGTCATATCTGCTTACTTTATGCATGCCCATTTACGAATTATTCTTATGTGCTTTTGTTAATGGAACGGCGCTTCTTTCATTGGAGATCTAAACCAACACGGTTTGGCTGAGAAGTCTGTTCATATTTTAGATACTTAGGTTTTACTGTGATCAAGACATGTAGCAGGATGTGTGATGGCTGTGAAGTATACATATGGTCCTTTATTTGGCCTTCTACTGGAATGCAAGGACATGAGTGGCAGACAAAACTACCTGGAAGAATGTAGTTGCTTGTGGTCCGAATAAGGTTGAATTATATCACCGCATCAAGTCATAATATTGGTTCGGGTTATCTCGACATATGTACTATAATCAGTATTATTTGAGACTATTTGTTGTGAAGAAAAATCATAAATGTAATAGTTGCTTTTTCTTGAACTACTGAGCTGCTGATTACTTATTTGCCCTTGATTTTAATATACAAAGTCTAAACCATAAAAGATTATAGTTAATACTTAATAGTTTCGCCCTGATATTTGGATAAGTTTGAAATCTTTTCTTGCCTGAAGTTGGCATATCATAAATATACCTTTTGCAACGAGCCACTGCAGCTTGAACTGTTCAAATCATATCATATGTCTATTGTTCTAAATTATTTCTCTCCCTTTCTTCAAGATGGACGGGCGCGGCAACACGCGCCTTCATGATCTAGTATCAACTAAAATAAGAGAGACACACAAGCCCTAGCCGCTTATATGGGACAAGCCATATGTCAAGCGCGGAACAAGTCTCGCGTAAGATTACGCTTAAGGTTGGTCTGGGGCCGCTTCATCAAACAATGCCGCGATACGAACAGGTGCACGAGAGAAGGGTATCAACTAGAAAATCAATACCCACATATCACTATGTTTTCTAATCGTACCAACACATCAACGCATAGACCCCTTCGATACCACTGTAAGGGTTCCGTAGCGGAAAACATATATTTTCTTAGCAACGAGAACGATCTATCCAAGATCTATACTATGCATATGTGAGGTAACAAAGGGATTTATTGTTCATACCTTTGAAGGCCGAAAGCGTAATGTTCCAACGAACATTGTTGATGTAGTCATACGCGACGCCAACCTCAAGGTCGTACAGACTTACAAGCGATGGAGTTCTACAACCGTCAACACTTCCGCTATTTTACACGGGTCTAGTGTAGACGACATCCTCGGGGCTCCGCTCCAACAAAGCAGCAGAAGAATAAAGATCTGGACCAAGGATCGAACAGTACGACGGTGTGCATATGGTGGAGATCTCAAATCACGTATGCACATTCCAATATTTCAGATCCACACGTGATGGAGAGAGAGGCAAAAGCCAAAGGGGTGGACTGAGGGAAGGGGGTGCCTCCTCCTTATATAGGCGTGGGGGGTGGAGGTGGCAACTCCACCAGGTACGCCCCACCTTGACTGCCGCCCCCGTCTAGGGTTTGGTGGGGTGTCACCCCACATGGCCGCCGGCCCCCTTTCCCTTGGGGTGTGGCGCTGATGACGTTGGGACTCCAAGTGTACAATATTATGTCAACAGAGTATTTTCTCCACAAGGGTGACTCGAGGGTTTATATCAAACTCTCGGAGATTGGCGTAAAGAGTTGTCTCCCACTCTCTTCTTCCAGCAATCCTGTAAAATAAAATAAAGAATTATTTCCCCAACTCCACCGTGTGGTTGTCAACCACAAGGTTTCGTGCAAGTAAAATTAAATAAAGTAGAAACTGAAGTAAAGTAAACTAAACAACTAAAAGAAACTAAATAAAAGCGGTAAATGTTTGTTTGTTTTGGGGTTTTGAGTGCAATTAAGAAATAAAAGTGTTTTTGTATTTTCAGATAAAAATAGTGCTACAAATAAAAAGTAAGATAAAAAGTGATGAAAAGGTGTTTCTTATGATTAAAATTGGACCGAGGTTCATGGGTTCACTTGACTATTCTCTCTTCTAAGTTGTAGTGGACAATAACAATTCATCAATGAGATATGAAGAAAATAACTCTAACATGTATAAGATAAGCATCCATATGGGAATCACGTCCTAACATAGAGATGATGCAACATATCTCTCTTATACCCCACAAGATAGGAATAACTCCAAGCAATCTTTTATTAAGAATTAACAAAGTATCATTACCACCTTGAACAAACAAGATAAGTACTTTGATATGATGTTTGAATATCAACTATGCTACCTTGAACAAACAAGATCATTAATTTTGTCACCCAGACCATAGTAGATTAGTAGGCCGCGTGACAACGAGTATGTACAGTAATCGTAGTTTTAGGTAAACCCAACTAACCATCTCTGTAAAGATGGTCATTTTGGCCAATCAATAGTAATGATGAACTGTTTTGCTTATCTTTGTCACTGACCATCAGGTCTTGATGTGACCAACGTGGTCACTCCACGTGATCGTGTGGCGTCCACGTAGACGCAAACAAGACGCAAATTTAGGCTGTGGTTGCATCTCGACGGATAGCCCAATCACTCTGCGTCGGGCTGGTATAACGCATTTTCCAACGACGACGGTCACGCTCGTTTGGAAGAGATGGCCTAAGGGCATCTCCAACGCTGCGACCCAAACGTACGCGCTGGGCCGTCCGTTTTGGGCCGTTTGGGTGGCTGCACGGACATGCGGATGGAACCCCGCGTCCGCGTGTCCGTTTGGATCGCGCGGTGCGCCCAACGCGGCATATTTGGGTCGCGGTCGCGGCGCCATAGTGTAGGGATTCGTAGCATAGAAAACAAAAAAATTCCTACCGCAAGAACGAATAACAAGCCAAGATCTAATCTAGTAGATGGTAGCAACGAGGTGAAGATCAACATACCCTCGAAGATCGCTAAGCGTTAACAAGATAAATCTCGTGGTGGATGTAGTCGATCACTTGCCGCTTTTAAAAGCGCGTAGAAGATCTTGACGGTGCCACAATCGAGCAGCACCTCCGCACTCGGTCACACGTACGGTGTGGATGACGACGTCCTTCTCCCCATTCCAGCGGGCAGCGGATGTAGTAGATCCTCCACGGAATCCCGCCAGCACGACGACGTGGTGGCGGTGGTGGCGGAGAAATCCTGCAGGGCTTCACCGTAGCCGTGCAAGAGGGAGGAGGATGAAGGGGCGGCTAGGGTTTGGGGAGAGTGAGCTTGGGCTGCGACTTGTGCACCTCTTGGGGCTCGCCTTGCCCTTCTTTTATAGGTGGAAAAGGTCCTTGGGTCGTCCAAATCCTGTCCACAAAGTTTGGGAGTGTTCCGGTAGGTTTCTGTCAGCCGAAACCTACTAGAACTAGGACTCTTTTGCCAAATTCGAATCTACCTTAGGGGAAACTTCTTATCCCTTAAAGAAAGTATGGATACACCTATTATGGAACCCTTCAGACTTCCTTAGACAGACCGGGTCGTCCCGGAAACTCCGGAACCTTCCACAATATTCCGGACTATTTTAGTCATTCTAAAACCTTCTAGAAGCTCCGGTCAAAACACCGGACTTTTTCTGAACCCTGGAAAATGACTTTCCATATATGAATCTTATTCGCCAGACCATTCCGAACCTCCTCGTGATGTCTCGGATCCCATACGAGACTCCGAACAACATTCGAGCTCCATTCCATATTCCATATCTACTTAAAATGACATCAAACCTTAAGTGTGTCACCCTACGGTTCGAGAACTATGCGGACATGATCGAGACTCTTCTCCGATCAATAACTAATAACGGGACCTTTAGATCCATAATAGCTCCCACATATTCAACGATGACTTCGTGATGGAAAGAACCATTCACATAAAATAACAATTCCCTTTGTCTCCATACCTAGTTCAACCTCGTTACCGATAAGTAGTCTTTACTCGTACCGTGATATGATATCCCTTGTGAACCTGTCACATGCTTGCAAGCTAATTGGATGTCATTCCACCGAGAGGGCCCAGAGTATATCTATCCTTCATTAGGATTGACAAATCCCACTATTGATACAAGTGCCTCAACCCTATACTTCTGAACACTTAATGCCACCTTTATAACAACCTATTTACGTAGTAGTGTTTGGTGTCATCAAAGCATCCATCCGGTGTAGGTGATTAACATGATCTCATGGTCGAAGGATTAAGTTACTATGCATATTAATTAAAGCTTGAAGCACAAAGAACTAAATGACTTGATCATATGCTACGCTTACTATGGGTGTATGTCCATCACATCATTCACCTAATGATATGACCATGTCATTAATAACATCCAATGTTCATGATCAGGAAACCATGATCATCTATTAATCAACAAGCCAGTTTAACAAGAGGCTTACTAGGGACTCCTTTATGTTTACAAAACACACAAGTATTAATGTTTTCGGTTAATACAATTATAGCATGGGATGTAAACATTTATCATGAACACTAAGATATAACAATAAACACTTTTATTATTGCCTCTTTGGCATATCTCCAACACATAGAAGTTGCTATTTGCCTCTAAATTCACTATAAAAGCATAAAAAATCATAAAAATATATAAAAGAGTTTAAATGCTCAAGATTTATTACATAAGTTTATTGTCCACGTATTCAATGACAAAGTATTATTCAAAAAAAATGTAAAAATGATACAAATGCTCTAGGTATTGTTTTCTTCGGGATTTCCTTCATTGCTGTTTGCAGCATTGTTGCCAACATCTTTGCCACATGTGCTCCACCAAATCAGTCTGGAGCTGGTTGTGTACAGCTAGATCCCGGATTTCGTGGTGCACATGGAGGATATCCCGGAATGATGCCGGACCACCTTGAGGAGTAACCAACTCTCCCTTACCATCGCACTTATTATCAAACAGTGAATCATCCCGCTCTACCTCAACAATCATGTTATGCATGATTACACAAGCGGTCATCACCTTCCACAGAGTTTGCACACTCCATGCTCTAGGGTGTCTAACGATAGCCCAATGAGCTTGGAGGATGCCAAACGCCCGCTCGACATCTTTCCAGGTGAACAACGGTCTGGACATCCAAAAACGACGGCGAAACATGGCCGGCGTGAACAATGCTTTGTGGTAGAAGTAGTCGTTGAAGAGCTGGTCGTGGCTGCGTTCTCTTTTGCGGACCGTACACGGGGATCTGCGAGACATTGTGCTGGTGGATGATCAACGCAGCCTCCGTGAGAAAGTTGTCGTCTGACAACGTGTCGATGAAGTTCTTGAAGAAATACTCGTCGTCGTTGTCGACCATGATCTACAGCTGAAATGGGACAAATTTTAGATCGCCCATTTCATCGAACACCTCGCAGGCGGAGGCCATCCAATGCGTCCGGAGGGACCTGAAGACATCAAAGCAGCGCGGGGCCGTGTCCTATGCTTCCGCACCGCTTCCTGGCGTCTCCACGACGGTGGCCGGCGTCGACAGCGCTCCCAAATCGCCGGTCCTGGGGTGGTGGCGGAGTGGTGGGAGATGTGTGCGAGGGAGCTGTGATTTAGGAGGCAGAAATGCGAGCCAGGGGCGGATAAGGGGAGGACGCGAGCGGCCAGCGATACGAGTCCGCGGCCACACAAACCCGATCCAGATTTGAGCCGGGTTTGGGTCGTCCTAGACACCGCTGTCATCCGTTATTGGAATGGATCCACGTGCTAGGACGGAATTTTGTCCGGTTCAACCTATCCGAACGCGCGGACGCGGGATGGATCGCCGTGCGGTTGGAGATGCCCTAAATTCGTAAACTCTACTGTCGTTGCCGTGTGGAAACGGCGGGATGGAAGACTCACATGGGGTACCTCATTCGGTCTTTGGTTGATTGGCGAGGTCATGTCGCGGGCACTACCACGGTCCTCCAGCCAGCAGTGGCGATCTCCAGGATGGGCCTGTGTACATTTATACGAGCCCCATACGTGTCAACACAGAGACCCTTGCCTCCCCCTCGTTTACCAGCTTCATGACACCGGGGCAAGCCATCCGGTGTCGGTGGTACCACGTCGTCGGCCCGGATCCTCTTAGGAACAGGCTGGCTCGAATATACGTCCTTCTTGGCTCCTCTCTTCCTTCTTCACCTGACCTGTTGGGGGTGCTTCGGGTGCTGGTGGTGCTTTTGTTGCTGCTGGGGTTGCTTAGGGTGCTGGTGGGGTGGCTCCCCGACGGTCGTCTTATGCAGCGTGTTAGGGCTTGTGGTGCGCCACCATGTCCGGTGCGCCACATAAATTATTTCTATGGTGCATATGTGGCTAGTGCGGCACAGAAATAAGATCTCATCTATAAGGCTTTTCCCACTAGTGTAGGGTACGCGATTAGAGTAACCTCAGCCGTCGCGACAACGAGTAGGTACCGTCATCATAGTTTTAGGTTAACTCGACTAACCATCTCTTTAAAAATGATCATTTTGATCAATCAATAGTAATGAGAAACTGTTTTAATCTTTGTCATTGTCCACCGGATCTCGATGCGACCAACACGGTCACTCTGCATGATCGCGCGGTGTCCAGGTAGACACAAACACGACGCAAATTTAGCGTATGTTTGCATCCCGGCCAATAGCTCAATCACTATGCATGGGCCGCTATGACGTATTTTTCGACGACGGCGGCCGCGCTCGTTTGCTAGAGATGCCCTATATTCTAGTAAACCCTGTTGTTGCCGTGTGGAAACGGCTGGAAGACTCACATGGGTACCTCACCCGGTCTTTGGTTCATTGGCGAGGTCATGTCGCGGGCACCACCACGGTCCTCCAGCCATCACCAGCAGTGGCCATCTCCAGGATGGGCCCGTCTACATTTATACGAGCCCCATACGTGTCAACACACAGACCCTCGCTTCCCCCTCGTTTTCTACTCTTCCCCGCTTTACTCTGGCTAGCTCCATTCCCCCACATCAAACACCATGGCCTCGCACCACCTCGTCCCCGCCGCTGCCCTCCTCCTCGCCTTCATCCTCACGCCTCTATCAGCTGGCGATCCTCTCGGCAAGTTCTGCGGCAGCAGTGTCAACTTCACCGCCAACAGCACCTACCAGGCCAACATCCGGCTCCTCAACGCCACTCTCCCCAAGAACGCCTCCTCCTCACCCAATCTATTCGCCACCGGCACCGTCGGCACCATCCCGGACATCGTCTACGCGCTCGCTCTCTGCCGCGGCGATACCGCCGCCGTCAACTGCACCCAATGCGTCACCACCGCCTTCCAGGACGCGCAGCAGAGCTGCCCGTACAACAGGGACGCCACCGTCTTGTACGACCCCTGCGCGCTCCGCTTCTCCAACCAGAATTTCCTATCCTCCACCGACGACGGCGACAACGTCCTCGCCTACGTGAACGTTCAGAACGTGTCCGCGCCGGCCAAGGTGTTCGACGCCGCGGTGGGCGCCCTCATAAACGCCACCGTCGAGTACGCGGCCACCAACTCATCCAGGCGGTTCGGCACAGGAGAGATGGCCTTCGGGAGCTTCGACAAGATCTACGGGCTGGCGCAGTGCACGCCGGACATGGCCCCGGCCGATTGCCGGGCCTGCCTCCAGGGTATCATCGCGGCGATATCAAAGTATTTCAGCGACAAGTCGGGTGGCCAGGTTCGAGGATTGCGGTGCAGTTACAGGTATGAGGATTATCCGTTCTTCAACGGGCCTTCGCTGCTGCAGCTCCCGGATCCATCCGTGGGGACAACGCCAGCTTTAGCACCAGAACCGGCGCCAGCGAACATGACGCCAGTGCCAGCCAGAGAAGGTAAGCCCAGAGAAACAACTTCATCTTATTTGCTCGATTCATTCTTCAGATAGAAGCAATTCCGCAATTCAGACGGAAAGCAGTGAGGTCCGATCTGTGGAAAAACGAAAACGTAAAAACTAGAGGTGGACTAGATCGGAGGAGTACTTTAATTCGATTCTAACATTATAAATATATACTGTCAACACCCCATCGAGGGGCGTTTTTAGTTTTTTACTGTCTGTTTTGTTTGTGCTAACTACACTCCGATCTTCGGAGTTCTTTATTTAGTGTAATAAAGAATTCAGAAGCAACCTGGGCGAAGTAGTAAACGCCAGAAAGATCATTCTCAAGAATCAAACTTTAGAAATTTCCGTTGTTTGATCTTGACTTGTGCGCAGTCCCGTAGCTATCGGTTGCTTGACTGGACAACATGGAGAATTATACCGAGTCCTAAGTCCTGGCTGATTGCTAGCCACACAAACTCTCCTGCAAAGAGTGCGCATTGGAATAAGAGCACTCTTCCATCATTAAGCCTAAGTAGGACTAAATTTTGACGAACAAAATATCTTCTTTGTCTTCTGGTGTGTGGGCATGAGCACATGGCTGTTTTATTTTTTAGACATGCCAAATAACATGGTTTATTTCAGAGTTAGTTGGGTTCATTTTTTTTTCGATAAAGGGAATATATTAATATCGAGAGATACCAATTACACCTAGGCTCTGCAACAACGCAATACCCTAATAGTAGTACAGATGCGCACAGCCAAAAAAAAAGAAAAAAAAATACTAAGAAATACTAAGAAGGGTGAAAAGCAAAAGAGCTACTGTTATTTTTCACACCTCCTCTTTTCGAGAGAATATATTTCTTAGAACTAGCACGGTGGCCCTCATCGTCTTTAGTGTTTCAAAATTATTATGGAAGAAATAACTTAATATTTTTTAATAAATATACATATTATACAGTAAGAAATAAAACAATTGTATATCAACTAAAAACTGATGTTAAAAAATGATATAAAATCATTCATGCATATTTGCTTCATGTCTTGTCCGCGTGCCAGGTCCTAGTGGTTAGCTTCATGTTTCGGCTCAATCTGCTTATTTGCTTTCACCATTATATTGAAAAAAAATCTCTATGGGTACAAAAAGCAAACTAAATCTTTCATAGCCCTAGTTTGAAATTGCACATGTAGTTGTAGCCACTAACTGTAGATCTACACATCCCCCGCAAAAAAAATCTACACATGGCGATAATTTTGATTAAATGGATCAATGTGGTGATTTAGATAAACATCTTTCTTATTTTTAGTGTAACACCATAAAACTAAATATTAAGTAATATCATGCACATGCTAAAATACATAGAGAGTTCTTCCTTCCAATTATTATAATTGTATAATACAAATACTCCCTCCGATTCATATTAATTGACTCCAATATGGATGTATCTAGAACTAAAATATGTATAGATACGTTCATATTAGAGTCAATTAATATGAACCGGAGGGAGTAGTTTTTTAATAACCAATTTCCTAAATATTGTGATGACTTCAATGATTAAAATATACTTTAATACTAAGTGATTTACATACCATTGTAATTGTATGTAATGTTACAGATGTCGACGAACACCTCCTTAAACATGTCATCTAGAAAACATTAATAAGTAATATCATGGACATGCCAAAAGCCGTAGAGATTTCTTGCTTTGGGTAATTTTAAAATTATTACTTTTACCAATTTCTATGTTCTTTTTATTTATGAATTAAAATCTATTTTTGGAAGTAATTTGGCATATCGACATCATCTATAATGTCATAGACTCAAGCATGTGTTGCATACGCATGTTAGACAGTCATCCGCATGAGATATTAGCTTTGAAGCTCAAACCATCATTTTATTGAAGTAGAGCTATGGTTCTCATATATTATTAATATTATGGTATTTGAAGTAAATTGTAGTCTCAAAAACTATAGGTACTACTGTATGTGCTCTTGCCACCATAAAATAGCTTGCAGTATCATGGTACATTAATTCTTAATAACATGTTGAAATTCACTAACCTCGATTATATGTGAAACAAATATAGAGATTGGAAACATGAATAATATAAATAGTTATATAATCACGAAAAAGTTATAATCATGTGATACTTATTTATGTAGTAAGATGTCCGTACAAAGAATAATGTGGAAATTGCATCTCGGAGACTTATGTATTTAAAAATGTATTTTTTAGGAAATAGACTGATTTATATATGACACTCCAAAAACATGGAGAAATATCTAATACGGTGTTCCTATAATTCCAAAAGTTCTATAACCTTGGCTACATGTAAAAAATATTTAAATAGCATTAGACTTACAATTATGAAAATAGTTCATAATCATCTCGTTTCTATTTCTGTAGTAACATACAAATAAACAATATTATTTATCATGCATCTTGAAACCTGTCGATATAAAATTCCAATGTACTTTTGGGCAAACTGAATTTACAGACGACTCTCAACGGCATGATAGTATTACACGCATAATGTGATGTTCGATTAATCAATAAGCAACCCTTTAAAATAGTATTAACAAACTATTGAATTGAAAAAATTAATCATCGCGATGTAGGAATCTGAAATAATGATAATCATGCAATTTTCATTTGTGTAGAAAAATATAATAATATTAAATCCCTTATGTATTTTCGGACGAAAGAGAGCGCAATAGCGTAAAGAAAACATATAGTGTTGTTTTATTATTCACTCGTAACCAACATGCATGAATATGTTGTTAATATGTTTTCCATATGCCTGTTAATTAACCACTCACGCCTGTGCGTGGCAAGATGTGAAGTCAATGAAATAATGGTTTTCTACATGTTTTTATGGAATAAAAACAAATGCTTTTATCACGTTCCTGGTCACAGACTTCAGTTCTACTTGCTAAAAACTGTGCTTTTCTAAGAAATCAGCAATGTGTGTTTCAAAAAAAAAAAAAAAAACAGACCAGCTTTCTCAGCGTACCTAATTTACTTTCCCCATCTCCCTGGCAAAATAACATATTCAGACTGGTAACCCTTCTGTATTTCTCAATTCGAGAAGTCAAGACATAAAGCTTTTCAGCACTATGAAGTATGAACATCAAAGATAGCTGACTGCTCGGTGTGCTTTGTAATGACTCGCGCCTTTTGTTTACAGGAAGCAAAAGCAATGGAGCTGCTAGAATTTTAGCCATTACACTGCCGATAGTCGCTGCAATACTGGCTTCTATTGCCATTTGCCTTTGTCTGCGGAGGAAAAAGAGCAAACCGGTACGAAAGGCATCAGTATCATGTAAGTCTTATTAGTTAGTTCCAAATCTACCCCTTTAGACTAATAGGGCCAATCTTCTTATTCTGTTCGTTTCCATATGACAGTGGCATCATTTTCATATGAAAATTTACATTCACGCATAACACCATTACGAAACTGTATTTTCTCTTATGATAGATCCAACCAATCCGGAGGACATAGAGAGTATTGAATCACTCATTCTAGATCTATCAACTCTGAGAGCCGCAACAAATAACTTCGATGAAAGCAATAAACTCGGTGAAGGAGGGTTTGGTATTGTTTATAAGGTGCTAATTATATCTTTTTTACATCGAGCTTTTATCCTGTATTTTAATATTCTACTAGTAAATAAGTATACCTATTTGTACAGGGAATCCTTCCTGGCGATGAAGAAATAGCAGTTAAAAGGTTATCACAAAGTTCTCGACAAGGTATAGAGGAGCTGAAAAATGAGCTTGTTTTGGTTGCTAAGCTTCAACACAAGAATTTAGTGCGACTTGTCGGTGTTTGCTTGGAAGAACATGAAAAGTTACTTGTGTATGAGTACATGCCCAACAAAAGCCTCGACACCATTCTTTTTGGTAAAGTTCCTCATCTCCACTTTGCAACAGTGAAAGAACAAATAAAATATGTTGTGGGCAGTTCTAAGGTTTGTTTTTCTGTGTGGCAGATCCTGATAGGAGCAGTCAGCTAGACTGGGGAAGTAGATTTAGGATAGTCAACGGGATTGCTCGGGGATTACAATATCTGCATGAAGATTCTCAGCTGAAGATAATTCACCGGGACCTTAAAGCGAGCAATGTTCTGTTAGATTCTGAACTTATTCCTAAGATTTCAGATTTTGGCTTAGCAAGGCTCTTTGACAGTGATCAATCAAAAGATGTCACCAACCGTGTCGTCGGAACCTAGTAAGTCCTGGTGACATTTGCCTTATAACATTTTTAAAATTGCACTAGTCCATAACATAATGTTGTTATTGCAGTGGATACATGTCCCCTGAGTACGCTATGCGTGGGGCTTATTCTATCAAGTCCGATGTGTTCAGCTTCGGCGTTTTGATTTTAGAAATCGTTACAGGAAGAAGAAACAGTGTCTCATATGACTCCGAGCAGTCTGTAGATCTCTTAAGTTTGGTGAGTATTTTGACTGTTACAACTTCAGCTGTTACAGAAAGCTGCACTTAATAACATCATCGTAATATTTTTATTATTATTATTAATATACCTACGTAATGCAGGTATGGGAGCACTGGACAATGGGAACAATTGTAGAGATCATGGATTCGTCCATGACCAGCTATTCTCCTGGAGACCAGATGCTGAAGTGCATTCACATCGGACTTCTATGTGTTCAAGAAAACCCCGCAGATAGACCGCTGATGTCGGTCGTGACTGTCCTGCTTAGCAGCAGCACTGTGTCTCTCCAAGCTCCATCTAGGCCAGCTTTCTGCATCGAAAAAAGTGGCGCTAACGACTCAGACATTCACACGGAGCCATACCGAGGAAATTCAGAGTCGACAAGCCGGTCGCCTATGTCACCGAACGAAGTTTCGATCACTGAACTTGAGCCGAGATAAATCTGAGTGATGCTGAGTTCATTTTATATGCCATTCTCGCCAAAAGAAAATTATAGCAATTTTTTTTATGTAGGGATAGACTTTACTTCAAACTAGCTCCGTTTCAAGGATAAGGCGCAAACGCATTTCAAGATGAACTTTGACCAAACAAATTGAGCAATAAAACTTTAAGTATGTTGTATGTAATTGATATCGTTGGATTCTTATTGAAAAATACTTTCGAATGATGCTAATTTTAAACCAAAAAATCTTTATATATTTACAGTAATTTTTAGTCAAATAAAAAACACGCAAAATGAAGATATTTTATTCTTTGAAACGAAGGTAGTAATTCATATGTATTACTAGGAAATGTGCCCGCGCGTTGCTGCGGATATAAAATATGTATCCTCCTGCTCGAAACAGGCTTTCACCCGCTTATTAATATAGCAACCACACGAAACAACTGCTGGGCCTCAACACAAGCAACGTTCAAACGAAACAAAATAGAAAGAAACTACAGTATATATATATAAACCGTTTTGTCTAAGTCAATAAAGCTCACCTGGTTCCCCTAAAAAAAAAATCTGCTGAATTTTAGTCAGGCATAGTCCAGCCGATAATATTACTCCTTGGCTTAATCAATGGCTCCAGTTACCATGCTCAGTCAAGTGTTATGTTGCCCTTCAGACTTAGTGGCATGTTGCGTCGTTCTGTTTGGACGTGACACTTTGTTCTTCAGCTTAAACTTGCATGTGTCCTTCTACATCTTTTAGTACCTCGTCATGTTGGCCAGAGAAGAGGTAAAAAAACAACATAAAAATATGTGATACTTATTGTCGAGAGAAACTGCATGCGTACCGGTCGCCGATCGTGGCCGCCTAATTTCGAACCCGGGGAAAGCGAGCCGGGAGGCTGCCGCCGCCATCCACCACGCAGCCAGCGAGAGCATGCATCTCTTCACCGAGCAGCCTACGCGCAAAGCTTTCACCGAAGAGGCTACGGGATTTATGTCCGTCAGGATTTAAAATAATTCTTACTAATCCCGTCTAATTACAGCCAGATACTCTCGTGGGCTTAATTAGCTCCTCCAATCCTATGTCTAATTACAGACATGCAAAGTCTTCTTGTGTTTGTGTATACATGTGAAGGATGCTGTCGCTTAAATTAGCTCCTCCAATCCTCGTCTAATTACAGCAGCGGTGCAAAGTCAGTAATGCCGCTTCACGCTCGCGCTCCCGGACCATGGGATGCTGCAGCCGGTCGGCCATGTGCCCATGTCCTTGTGCAGAGTCGTGAGCCACTCCATCTTGCCATAGTATGCCGCGGTGGAGCTCGGTGATCTGGTCCTCCCGTCTGTCTGCGCGGTCGTGTTCTATTGGAGACACATCCCGATACCTCATCATCACCTTCTCTGATGGACTCCTGGACTTGAGCCTCCTGGCTCTCGCAAGGGATGATGGAGTAGAGCAGCCTCATGGCCAGCGATGGCAGGCTTTGGTGGCGCCATGGATGACTCACGCCTCTTCACGGTGCAGGCGTGCAGCACCGGCGGCGCTAGACCTACCGTGCTTGAGACCCGCTTGGACGCCATCGGCCGGCTAGCTAGCGCGGTGGACAAGTTCTGATCGAATCGAGGAGAATCATATATCAACCGGATTCGTGTATAATTAGAGAGAGAGAGAGACGGCATGGCGTATGCGTGCGGCAGGCAGAGGAGTTTTGGTAGGATTTGAGCTGGGTGTGTGGGCGTGGTCTCTGAAAACTTATGTCCTAGTTGCATCCGGTAGGACGAGCGCAAAGGCTGATCCCTATTGGACTCTTTCTTGCGGCAGGAAAATTAGGTACCAAACGAAATTAGATGTGGGAATGGGATCAGCCTTTGTTGGGCACCAAACGAAAGAAACGGATCTCAGCAAAACCATTGAATCTTATACATGTAGGCAAGATAAGAGGTCGACCAGAGACACCTCGCATGGCAATTAAAGGAAACAGAGCCGACGTACATGCCCGCGGCCGTATCCACCTCGCCGGCGATCGGCAACATGCAAGTGATGTAGGACATCATGAAGAGCACGAAGGCGGCGGTTTTGCCGGAGTACGTCTGGACAACGCCGCTGTCAACGTCCCGTACCCGGCCTTATTGATAGCGCGGAGCAGCTAGGCCACCAGACCGCTCATCGTCCAGGCGACTTCTTCTTGTGCCTTGTTGACACTGCGGAGGAGCTCGTTCTGACTACTCTTGTGGCGAGGAAGCCGCGGCCAGAGGAGCAGGGGAACATGCGGCGGCGGCTGGTATCCTCCGTGCTCTCCCGTCAAACCGGAACCAGTCACGGGGCTTCGTGACGGCCTTGGCCTCTAGCCTTGATCGTCTCCAGCTCGGCTTAGGACGACGTAGCTTACTCACCCTCCTGGCGGTAGATATTTTACTGGGCACGGACAGTGGAAGAATACACCAGTGTAACTATATTGGGGAATGTGTATTACTCGGTAACTGAACATAAATCATATTCTTTGTCCACAGATTTTATCTTATGGATCAACGCCATATATTGTAAGATAAAATGCAGAAAATTACGTCTGTCACCCTCCTTGAACCAGACTTTCACCTCCCTATATTAGTATAGCAACCACATGATACAACGAGCATGCTAGAGCTGCAGCATAACCAAGCTCAAAAAAAAGAGAAAATAAAAATTAACAGTGAGTTAAATTTGGTAATAGAAAGACTAGTACTTGTATTGATGGACCCTTCTACTGGTGAATACTAAAATTTAAAGTATTGCTTTCCAGATCTTCATGAAGACACTTACACGGAGCTAATCTGCCACATAGAAGCTGAAGGTTCTAAATAGAGTAACTAAGAGGCAACATCAGACTTTCAAAGTTAACCATCAAAGATGCAACAATGGTTACCATGATACAAATATCAAGGGCCTCTATGCATCGCAATTTTCACATGATCTCAGGACAGCGAATTTCCTGAAAAAGGCTTTCGCCCCGCTTTATAAATAAAGCCACACACAGACGAGCCGAGACAATACAAAGATATCAAAGATAAAACGATGCCACGACCGAGGGATACCGAAGCTCCACGACGACGCCCACAAAAAGGTAATGACGGGTTGCGTCGTCGACGTCGAGACCAATAGTCAAGGGTTTTCACCTGGAGGCCTAGCGCGAGAAGGTAACCGCAACAGCGCTCCTAGGAGGGCTAGAATACCTGCAAGCATTGCAACTGCTGGCACCAAAGTGTTGAGCTTTCATCCGGAAAAAAACTGCGCACCACGCCCGGTATGTCATCCTGCCCACTGCCTCCTCCAGACCACGATATGGGAGTTTCCTTTGCTGAAGCACCGCCAACACCAGGACCCTAGCATCCGCTCATCGCCATCCACACAGCCAAAGATAAAAACCATCACCACCACTATGTCGTTTGCTGAAGAGTCGCCCGTGTGGTCCACCTTCTTGGGCTGCCGACCCGGCGCCCACGACCTCAGGCCCAAGGATCCACAAAACCGCCTCGCAAGATGCAAGACCACTGAGTCGGACGAGGTAAGCCGACAGCAAATCTAGGTCCGCGTGGGCAGAAGATGTCGCCAATAGTAGGAGATCTCATCCTCTACCGCCAAGACGGCCGCCGACCGGACGCAACAACAATGCCAATCAAGCCTTGGATGATGTACAAAAATAATAAAACGGAAATCAGCAGGAATATATAGATACGGAAAAGACAGAGAGATAGAAAGTTAGACTAGTCAAAGAAAAATAACATGATCTATGAGTTCATATTGAGATCCTAAGGAATTGGGAGCATAGGAGTGTATTCTATGGGATTTTGGTAAGCCCAATCCTTTTATCCAAGTGGTACTTAAGGGAAAACTTTCAAAGGATTCATATCCTCCAAAATTCCAATGAAAATCAAACAATCGAGAAAGGCTTATTGTGTGAATGATAGAGATTCCAAACAGTACCTTTCGTCCTAATTTTTACTAGTGTACACAAAGCCCTAAACATGGGTGTCCAAATCAAGAGAGGCTTATTGTGTGAAATGACATGCTTTTCCTGTCTCGGTACAAACAACTCATAATAGAAAATTATTTCTATACTCCAACAATTTCTGAGGATCGTATGTCTACAGTCCACAAACTAGTCGCTCAAAGCACAAACCTCATGGACATAGAAACACATAGTGGACTATGGACTAGAATATTTTGTCTCTAAAGCACAAAGGCATGGCCAGATGAACACTAGGAATTCCATTATCTGATACGAAGGAAGATAAGCATGAATTAAAACCTCATCACCCCAGGTTGTTTTCCATTTGATGATACGAATTGCGCACTTTTTACTGAATGAACAAACAGAGCATGTAGATGTAGTAAGGTCTTCTTTTTTTTTTTGAAAGAGGGGGCAAAAGATTTGCCTTCATTCATTAAATAAGTAGGAGAGTCTTGACAAGACAAAACAAAAGGAAAAAAGAAGTTCCTAAGAGATTACTCTCCTGTTATTACAAAACCCAACTGCTTTGCACCCGGGGCAATCCAAAGCTTAGCCTCATCCTTGATGATTTGAAGTAAGATGGTTGGTAGCGCCGACTTATTGTTGAAAACTCTTGCTTTACGCTCCTTCCATATTGTCCAAGTGACAAGCATAGTTACGGAAGACATGGCTTTTCGATTCTCCATCGCATTGCACAATATCATCTTCCACCACCCCCTAAGGGAAATATCACCCGCCCACTCATGAGTGCGGATGGAGGGAATCCCAAGCCAACTCTTAACCATATCCCAAAGCCTCTTGGAGTAGCATAATTGAGAGAAGAGATGAGCCGCTATCTCTTGAGTTTGAATGCAAAGCGGACAAAGCCCACAATTGCCCAACCCCTTCTCTCAAGAAGATCCGCCGTCCATATCCTATTGCGGATGGCCAACCAAGCGAAGAACTTGGTCTTTGGAGGGGTCCAAACCTTCCACGCCATCTTTTTCGTATTTATTAGTGTGACTCCCAAGAATTGTGCATTGTAAGTGGGAGGTCGTTGTGTAATCCCCATTCGACTTGAGGTTCCAAGTGATGGAGTCTTGTGCATCCTCAACAAGTTGAAAGGCATTTAGTCGCACCCAAAGCTGGATGTACTCATGAATGTGACGAATGGTCAAGTTGGTGTCTATTTTGATTTTAGCCATCCAAGCGTTATTGGTAAGTGCATGCTTGACTTTCCATTTATTCCTCATGGAGGCCTCATAGATGAGTGGGGCAATGTCTTTGGACTTTTCTCCGTTGAGCCACGAGAAATCCCAAAAAGGAGCGATCTCTCCATTGCCAATGGTGATAGTGGTTGATACATAGAAGAGGTCCATATCTACCTCATCTCAAGGGGTGCACATGCCCAACCAAAGCTTACTCGGATCTCTCCATTAAAACCAAGGACATCTCAACCGAAGAGCCCTTGCAAATTTCTCAAGATGTAGAGTTCCCAAACCACCAAGCTTCTTTGGTCTACAAACCGCTTCCCAATTCAATTTACACTTTCCCCCGGTGACCTCCTTGGTGTCAGCCCAAAGAAAAGCACACTCAATTTTATTCATGGAAGTGATTCACCCCGGCATGATTTTGAGCGGGGTTAGATGGAAAATCGCTTGGGACGTGAGGATGGATTTGACAACAGCCCCTCTCCCGGACACATTGATATTAATTCTTCCCATCCCATGTAAAAAGCTTTCCGGTCATCTTGTCTCGTAAATGTTGAAAATCGACCCTCTTAAGCTTCCAAACCGATAGGGGCAGCCCCAAATACTTGATTGGGAAGGAAGCATGGACCACTTGAATCCCATGAAGCACCTCGTCAATGTCAATATCATGACATCTAATGGGAATGACCATTCTCTTTTGGAAGTTCGTGAGGATACCGGTAGCCTCACCAAACAAGGCGAGGATGGAGGAAAGATTTTGAATGTATTTCTTCTTAGGATCAACAAAAACGGTCGCATCGTCTGTGTTTAGAGATGTTCGAATAATTATTCTTGTTCCTCTAATCTTGTGGAGGAGCCCGTGTTGGGTGGCCAACTCAAGAATTTTTTGGAGTGGGTCTATGGTAAGGACAAAAAGGAGCGGCGATAAAGGATCACCTTGTCTCAAACCTCTTCCATGTAAAATGGGAGCGTTGGCCACCCCATTTAGAAGAACCCTCAAAGAGGCGGTGCAAAGCAAGGCGGTGATCCAATCAAGGAATTTGGGTGGGAAACCGTGTCTCTTAAGGAGCTCAAGAATGTATTCCCATCTCACAGAGTCAAATGCTTTACGGATACCAAGCTTCAAGAGGAGCGAAGGGATTTTTCTCTTGTGAAGCCTTCTCGCAAGGTTTCTCACATACATGAAGTTGTTGTGGATGCTTCTTTTTATGAAGGAACTTTGGGAATTCGACACAAGGTACACATAAGTGGGGCAAGCCGGGTAGGAATCATCTTGGCAATAATTTTTGAAATGGCTTGTATCAAGCTAATAAGCCTATGGTCATTGACCTCCTCAGCCCCACCTTCTTGGGAAAGAGAACAATGTTGGCCGAGTTGACCCATTGAAGATGTATGACATGCAGATTGTTGAATTGATGGATGGTTCCCATAACGTCCTCCTTAATGATGCCCCAACATTTTTTGAAGAAAGCTCCGATAAAACCATCGGGTCTGGGAACTTTGTCGGACGGCATTTGGGATATATAATTAAGCACCTCGATCCTCCTCCGAGAACGGTTCATCAATTCCATGAGTCTCCATTCTGGCACAACATATAGCCACTATAGCTATGGATGCAATACATAATAAAAAAGTATTGTACTACCCTAAGAAAAACTAGTGAACTAACAATAGAGTAAAAAGCACACTTGATCTCATGGAAGTGGAAAATATGACCTTCACATTAAATTCATTTTTTATGGGCCATATACCGCTCAAGCAATGCAATCCAATCGGAGCGCTTTGTTCGTTGCTCATCCTTCCACTCTTTCATGGTAGGAACTGGGTCTCCTCTCCTAGGCTTGTTAGGAAAATTTTCAGGAGACCGGTTAACCCTTTAACTGGAGATTAGCACACTCTTAATCGTGATTTGAAAATACATAGCGTAACTAATGTAAACTTCAGCACCACTTTGCGCTAACTCGTGGATCATGTATTGTGTCGAAAGGAACACATGCATCAAACATATATGGAGGAAACTAGACAGTTCATGGCTCTCTCCTGACCACACAGATGTCTTGGGTAGGGGGAGAACCTTCTTACCTAACCATAGAGGTGTCCTAGGTAGAGAGATAAACTTCGCAACTGTCACATCCTGAAATTTTCTAAAGTTTGGAATGTAAAATAAAAATAAGTTTAATGCTTGATTGTTTGAACTTGATTGAAAATTCACAAAGAATTAAACTTTTTAAAGTTATTTACAAGTTATTTACAAGTTAATCCCAAAATAGTGTTTTTCTAAGACTTTTGGTTTTAAAGTATTTTCAAAATTAAACATCTCCTTGCTTTCACAAATCCTTAATGGATTTGTATTTGAGAAAACAAAACCCTAGAAAACTCTATTTACAAAATAATGACTAAATAGCAATATAGGCCAAATGTATATAATGATTATTTTATTTTCACAAGTGGATATTAAAAAGGTTTTTGCAAAATATAGAGTTTTCATAAAACTTGGTTTTCAAAATATTTTCCAACAATTCTCTATTTTGTTCGGAGGTTTTGGAACTTATAAAAATATTTTATTTGGTAAAACATTAAACCCTAAAAGGGCACTATAGCCACATAGACATGTATGTCAAATTTTGGTTTTGTAAAGTTTATATTTTTTTCCAAATTTAGTCTCATGTTGAAGTATTTTTTTATAACGAATCCAACGGTACCTCATTTGTATTTTTCCGATTTTATTTGAAGCCTCCGAAAGTGTATTTCCAATTTCAGTATAAAAAAATAAAAAGAAAAAAAACAAAACGACGCGGCCCGGCCGAACGGCCCAGCCCGCGCAGCTGCCCCAGCCCCGCTCGCCGCGCGCGGCGGACAGCACGGCGTCGCCCAAGCTGCGGCCCACCTGGTCGATCTGGCCCAGCCAGCCCCCAGCCTTCCCAGGCCGCGGCCCAGCTCCCCTGCCCCAGCCCGCCCGGCCACGCTGCCGCAGCCCAGCCGCACGCCCGCGACCGCGCGTGCACGCACCCAGCGCCAGCCCCCGTTTCTTTTTTCCTTTTGTTTTTAGGGATTTCTATTTTCCTGCCCCTGGCTCCTTAGTTGTACTCAGTTTTCCCCAGCTCCTTAGTTTTTCCTCAGTTTTCTCCAAGCCCTTCTTTGAAACCCGCAGAAGCAGCTCAGACGGCAGGATTCCCGTTTAGTTGACCGTTCTGTCACGTGTGGGGCCGCGTCGTGTGGGGCCGCGTCGCGTGGGGCTGGTAGAAAGGGATCGTGTGGGACAGGACGAGACCGCGTTTGGTTGCACGTGACACTACAAGAAAAGTTGCCATGGCCGACGAAGTTGAAGTCGCGCCGTGGTTGCTGGTGTACCATGGCCGACGATTTTTGGTCTCTCCGTTGTGCATGTCAAAACGTTTTTTTTTCTCGTTTTTAGGCCACCTAGCCCGACGAAAACGGCCAAAACGTGGCGTATGGTGTCCCGGGACGTGGTGCATCTCGAATTCTCGGGTTCGCCGGCCGAGTCAACGCAAATCCGCACCGCCGAGGGATGTAGGGCCCAGATGGCAGCCTCTCTGGCATTGTTTTTTTTCTCGATCGCGCCATCTCGTTCAACGCTCTCCGATCGAGCCGTTTACGATGCAGGATCATGGGTCCCGCATGTCATCCTCTATGAACCAAAATTATTTCTATTCTTGGATTTTTTTGACCCCCTGATTTCTGGCTACTTTCTTTTTCTTTTGATCCCTTGCCGCCTTGGAAACGTTGAGACCGCTGCTGCTAATTGGGACCCGCATGTCATCCTCTATGAGCAATCAACTTTCTTTTCTTGGAGTTTTTTTTTGGCACCTCATATTTGGTCACTTGCCTTTTTCTTTCGATCCCGTCCCGCCTCTCAAACGGTGATACCGCTGCTGCTAAATGGGACCCGCATGTCATCCTCTATGTACTATAAAACTTTCTTTTCTTGAATTATTTTTGGCTCCCGATATTTGGTCACTTGCCTTTTTCTTTCGATCCCCTGCCGCCTCTCAAACGGTGATACCGCTGCTGCTCAATGGGACCCGCATGTCATCCTCTATGTACTATAAAACTTTCTTTTCTTGAATTATTTTTGGCTCCTCATATTTTGTCACTTGCCTTTTTCTTTCGATCCCGTGCAGCCTCTCAAACGGTGATACCGCTGCTGCTAAATGGGACCCGCATGTCATCCTATATATACTATAAAACTTTCTTTTCTTGAATTATTTTGGCTCCTGATATTTGGTCACTTACCTTTTTCTTTCGATCTCATGCCACGTTTGAAACGTTGAGGAACCTGCAGGCTCATGGGACCCGCATGTCATCCTCTATGTACTATAAAACTTTCTTTTCTTGGTTTTTTTTCACCCTCTGATTTTTGGCTATTTCCTTTTTCTTTTGATCCCCTGCCGCCTTTGAAACGTTGAGGACTCTGCTGGCTCATAGGTCCCACATGTCAGCCTCTATGTACAATCAAGTTTCTTTTCTTGAATTATTTTTGGATCCTGATATTTGGTCACTTGCCTTTTTCTTTCGATCTCATGCCACGTTTGAAACGTTGAGGAACCTGCTGGCTCATGGGACCCGCATGTCATCCTCTATGTACAATAAAACTTTCTTTTCTTGGATTTTTTTTGGCACCTGATATTTGGCCACTTGCCTTTTTCTTTCGATCTCATGCCGCCTTTGAAACGTTGACTAAGATGCTGGCTCATGGGTCCCGCATGTCATCCTCTACGACAATAAAAGTTTTCTTTCTTGGAGTTATTTTTGACCCCTAATTTCTCGGCTATTTGCCTTTTTCTTTTGATCTCCTGCCCTCTACGAAACGATGAGGACGCCTGTTGGCAGGTCGGTCCCACATGTCATCCTCTATGAACAATAAAAGTTTCCTTTGATGGATTTATTTTGAACCCCTAATCAATTTCTGGATATTTCCTTTTTTTCTTTTGATCCCCTGCCGCCTAGAAATTGCTGAGGATGCTGCTGCCTCATGGGTCCCGCATGTCATCCTCTCAGAACGGTAAATGTTTCTTTTCTTGGATTTTGTTGACCAAATGATTTTTGGCTTATTTTTTCTTTCGATCTCCTGCAGCCTTTAAAACGTTGAGGACGCCGCTGGCTCACGGGTCCCACATGTCGGCCTCTATGAACAATAAACGCTGAGGATGCTGCTGCCTCATGGGTCCCGCATGTCATCCTCTTACAACGAAAATGTTTCTTTTCTTGGATTTTTTACCAACAGATTTTTGGTTTATTTTTTCTTTCCATCCCCTGCCGCATTTAAAACGTTGACGACGCTGCTGGCTCATGGGTCCCCGATGTCAGCCTCCTCGTACAACAAACATGTGATATCTTGATTATTTTGCAGACAATAAACAGTGTATTGCGCTCTGAGCTATTTCAAACAGATAAATTAAATCTTTATTTTTACATAAACAAACTTATATGTTGAATCTCCTTGTTTTTTTGTTTTTGCGAAGCATAGGACTTTTCTGTTTTTTTTAGAAAATTCCGAACTTTCCTGTTTTGGAGTGGGCTGAAATTGTACGAGTCAAAAGGCCAAGCAGGATAGTTCGAAGGCCCAGATGTCCAGATGCAGCCCAATTGAAATCTTTCTTCTTGGAATTTTTTTCACCCCCGATTTCTCGGCTACTTCATTTTTCTTTTGGTCCTCGTGCCGCCTTGGAAACGTTGAGACCGCTCGCCGCAAAATGGGACCCGCATGTCATCCTCTATGTACAATAAAATTTCTTTTCTTGGATTATTTTTGGCACTCATGGGTCCCGCATGTCATCCTCTATGAACCAAAATTCTTTCTATTCTTGGATTTTTTTTGACCCCCGATTTCCGGCTACTTCCTTTTTTCTTTTGATCCCTTGCCGCCTTGGAAACGTTGAGACCGCTGCTGCTAAATGGGACCCGCATGTCATCCTCTATGTACAATCAAGTTTCTTTTCTTGAATTATTTTTGGCTCCTGATATTTGGTTACTTGCCTTTTTTCTTTCGATCTCATGCCACGTTTGAAACGTTGAGGAACCTGCTGGCTCATGGGACCCGCATGTCATCCTCTATGTACTATCAAGTTTCTTTTCTTGAATTATTTTTGGCTCCTGATATTTGGTCACTTGCCTTTTTCTTTCGATCACGTGCCGCCTCTCAAACGGTGATACCGCTGCTGCTAAATGGGACCCGCATGTCATCCTCTATGTACAATCAAGTTTCTTTTCTTGAATTATTTTTGGCTCCGATATTTGGTCACTTGCCTTTTTCTTTCGATCTCATGCCACGTTTGAAACGTTGAGGAACCCGCAGGATCATGGGACCCGCATGTCATCCTCTATGTACTATAAAACTTTCTTTTCTTGAATTATTTTTGGCTCCTCATATTTGGTCACTTGCCTTTTTCTTTCGATCTCATGCCACGTTTGAAACGTTGAGGAACCTGCAGGATCATGGGACCCGCATGTCATCCTCTATGTACTATAAAACTTTCTTTTCTTGAATTATTTTTGGCTCCTCATATTTGGTCACTTGCCTTTTTCTTTCGATCTCATGCCATATTTGAAACGTTGAGGAACCTGCAGGATCATGGGACCCGCATGTCATCCTCTATGTACTATGAAACTTTCTTTTCTTGAATTATTTTTGGCTCCTGATATTTGGTCACTTGCCTTTTTCTTTCGATCTCATGCCAGGTTTGAAACGTTGAGGAACTTGCAGGATCATGGGACCCGCATGTCATCTTCTATGTACTATAAAACTTTCTTTTCTTGGTTTTTTTTCACCCTCTGATTTTTGGCTATTTCCTTTTTCTTTTGATCCCCGCCGCCTTTGAAACATTGAGGACTCTCGCTGGCTCATAGGTCCCACATGTCGACCTGTATGAACGATAAAAGTTTCCTTTCTTGGAGTTTTTTTTTACCCCTAATTTCTGGCTACTTTCTTTTTTCTTTTGATCTCAAGCCGCATTTGAAACGTTGGGACCGCTGCTGCAAAATGGGACCCGCATGTCATTCTCTATGTACAATAAAGTTTCTTTTCTTGGATTATCTTTGTCTCCTGATATTTTGTAACTTGCCTTTTTCTTTCGATCTCATGTCGCCTTTGAAACGTTGAGTAAGCTGCTGGCTCATGGGTCCCGCATGTCATCCTCTACGAACAATAAAAGTTCCTTTCTTGTAGTTATTTTTCACCCCTAATTTCTGGCTATTTTCCTTTTTCTTTTGATCTCCTGCCCCCTTTGAAACGATGAGGATGCTGTTGGCAGGTCGGTCCCACATGTCATCCTCTATGAACAATAAAAGTTTCCTTTGATGGATTTATTTTGAACCCCTAATTAATTTCTGGATATTTCCTTTTTTTCCTTTTGATCCCCTGCCACCTTGGAATCGTTGAGGATGCTGCTGCCTCATGGGTCCCGCATGTCATCCTCTTAGAACGGTAAATGTTTCTTTTCTTGGATTTTGTTTACCAAATGATTTTTGGCTTATTTTTTCTTTCGATCTCTTGCCGCCTTTAAAACGTTAAGGACGCTGCTGGCTCACGGGTCCCACATGTCAGCCTCTATGAACAATAAACGCTGAGGATGCTGCTGCCTCATGGGTCCCGCATGTCATCCTCTCAGAACGATAAATGTTTATTTTCTTGGATTTTTGACCAACCGATTTTTGGTTTATTTTTTCTTTCCATCCCCTGCCGCCTTTAAAACGTTGACGACGCTCGCTGGCTCATGGGTCCCCGATGTCGACCTCCCCGTACAAGAAACATGTGATATCTTGATTATTTTGCAGACAATAAACAGTGTATTTCGCTCTGAGCTTTGCAAACGGATAAATTAAATCTTTATTTTTACATAAACAAACTTATATGTTGAATCTCCTTGTTTTTTGTTTATGCGAAACATAGAACTTTCATGTTTTGGAGTGGGCTGAAATTGTACGAGTCAAAAGGCGTCCAGCACGATAGTTCGAAGGCCCAGATGGCAAGATGCAGCCCAATTGAAATATATCTTTTATTGGATTTTGTTTTGACCCCCTGATTTCTGGCTACTTCCTTTTTCTTTTGATCCCGTCTCCCGTGCCGCCTTGGAAACGTTGAGGCCGCTGCTGCTAAATGGGCCCCGCATGTCATTCTCTATGTACAATAAAATTTCTTTCTTCGATTATTTTCGGGTCCTGATATTTGGTCACTTGCCTTTTTCTTTCGATCTCATGCCGCCTTTCAAAACGTTGAGGAAGCTGCTAAAGCATGGGTCCCGCATGTCATCCTCTATGAACAATAAAAGTTTCCTTTCTTGGAGTTATTTTTTACCCCTAATTTCTGGCTACTTCCTTTTTCTTTTGATCCCCCGCCGCCTTTGAAACGTTGAAGACTTTGCTGGCTCATGGGTCCCACATGTCAGCCTCTATGAACAATAAACATTTCCTTTCATGGAGTTATTTTGTACCCCTAATTTCTGGCTATTTGCCTTTTTTCTTTCGATCCCCAGTCGCCTTCTAAACGTAGAGAACGCTGCTAGCTCATGGGTCCCAGATGTCAGCCTCCATGGACAATAAACCTCTCATTTGTTGGATTTATTTTTCACCCTCTGATTTTGGCTATTTCCTTTTTCTTTTGATCCACTGCCGCCTTGGAAACATTGAGTAAGCTGCTGACACATGGGGCCCGCATGTCATCCTCTATGTACAATCAACTTGCAAGATCTTCGAGCGAAAGAGCTTGTATTAGTGGGACCCATATGTCAACCTCTATGTACAATAAAAGTTTCCTTTCTTGGATTATTTTTAGCTCCTGATATTTGGTCACTTTCCTTTTTCTTTCGATCTCAAGCCGCCTCTGAAATGTTGAGTAAGGTGCTGGCTCATGGGACCCACATGTCATCCTCTATGTACAATAAAGTTTCTTTTCTTGGATTTTTTTACCCCTGATTTTTGGTCACTTGCCTTGACGCTGCCGGCTCATGGGTCCCACATGTCAGCATCTATGAACAATAAACCTTTCCTTTGTTGGATTTATTGTTTACCCCTAATTTCTGGCTATTTGCCCTTTTCTTTTGATCCCCATCGGCCTTTGAAAACGTTGAGGAACCTGCTGGCTCATGGGACCCGCATGTCATCCTCTATGTACTATAAAATTTCTTTTCATGGTTTTTTTTCACCCTCTGATTTTTGGCTATTTCCTTTTTCTTTTGATCCCCTGCCGCCTTGGAAACGTTGAGTAAGCTGCTGACTCATGGGACCCGCATGTCATCCTCCATGTACAATCAACTTTCTTTTTTTGGAGTTTTTTTAGCCTCTAATTTCTGGCTACTTTCTTTTTCTTTTGATCTCAAACCGCATTTGAAACGCTGAAACCGCTGCTGCAAAATGGGACCCGCATGTCATCCTCTATGTACAATAAGTTTCATTTCTTGGATTATTTTTGGCTCCTGATATTTGGTCACTTGCCTTCTTCTTTCGATCTCATGCCGCCTTTGAAACGTTGAGGATTCTGCAGACTAATACAAGCTTTTTCTCTCCAAGATCTTGCAAGTTGATAGATTAAATCATGGAATTATTAGTATATGTTTTAAATTTCAAATCCACTTTATGAATTATTAAAAATACCGTTATCCATGTGGGTATGGAGCGATCAAGGATTTTCATATTGGGCATGAGCAGTTTCAAAAATTGGAACCCAATAATTCAAAGTAAATAAAAACAACTTTTATGTAGAATCTCCGCGTTTTTTTTTTGCCATTCATAGGATCTGTGTTTCATTAGAACAGGGCCGAAATTGCATGAGCAGAAAGGCCCATTTATAGTTATTGGGCTTCGACAGCCGGAGCAAGTAGGCCGATAGCAATTACCATGTAGATGGCCGTTGGCAACCCAAAGTGAAATATTGGGCCCAACAGGGGAAGGCTGAACAGTACTATTTTCTAATTGGGAGGTGGTACATGGCGTATTCCTGCCAAAAAAAATGATGGACACGGGTTGCTGAAATTTTCCCATCTGCGCCTAATATCCCCGCGGCGGCTCCGCTTCCGCCGCCGCCGCCATGCCTCGTCTCGCGTCGAGCTCGCGGTACTGCCGCGTCTCGGGCACGGGGTACCGCGGCGTCCGCGCGCGCCCCAAAGGTACGTATTACGCGGAGATACGTGACGGCGGCGAGTGCATCGGCCTCGGCACCTACGAGACCGCGCACGAGGCCGCGCGCGCGTACGACGCCGTGGCGTGGCGGCTCGGGCGCCCGCGATCGTCGATGAATTTCCATGACGTGTGGACGCGCCAGCAGGCCGAGGATCTCGCGCCGCCGCCGTACATCGTTAGACAGGAGGAACAGCGCCACCGCCGCGAGACGGAGCGCCGTTTGCGCATCGCCGAGCGGGACGAGCGCGCGGCGCGCGAGTGGGCGGCCCGCTTCCCCGAGGACGTTGCCGCCGAGAACGAGCACTTCCGCAGATGGAGGGCGGAGAAGGCGACGAGGCGGGCTGCGAAGAAGGAGGACCGCGCACGACGGAGGGCGGAGAAGGCGACGAAGCGGGCCTTCATCGAAGCGCAGCTCGCCGGGCCGACCACCATTGGCGAGGACGAACCACGTTGGATTGACCTCTTCTCGTCGGATCCGGTGTCGGGCACGACACCGGACTCGTCAGATGTCGAGTTTTAGTTTAGTTTTATCGCACTACTTTGTAAAAATATGAACTACGGAGTATCTATCAAGCTAATTTTATCCTATTTTATGTCTATATCTAGTCTTTGTTTGATCTTCTGTTTTACTCGCACTCTATTTTTCATTATATTCTGTTTTTGGCGCTGCATTTATAGCGCCTGCGAAAATACGCTGTTTCAGCCCCGCATTTGGCCGCCACGGTTTGCGGCTTCCGGTGAAGCTATTGCCGGCTCCATGCGCAGCATCAGCCCACAGCGCCAAAATATTGAGCCACTGCTGGAGTTGCTGTAATATGTTTGTCAGCAGGAGCTTACCTAATTAGTGAAAAATATGTTCAGCGTGGGATTCGAAAAATAGATCTTCATGTTTTTTTCCTAGCGATCCTAGTTCGGACTTTTGATTGTGTTGGCTAGTGCATGAAGCTTGACATCTGTATTATGTGATCCTGATATGAGGATAAGAACACCTTCAGCTTGCATTGCTAATGGTGTCTACTTGCAGCAGTGGCGTACCTTCAATGGAGACTGATGCAAGAGAGTTGGTACTGGTGAGCCTGCACTTGACATCATCGTGCCACCTGAAGTAGGTGGTGTATTGGGATTAGACTGATAAGCATAGCACCTTGCAAAGAACAAGATGATGCTAGTGTTGGTTAACGTGATTTTACGCCAAAAGTCATGTATGCTCAACAGGTGCCGTACCTAGTTTGGATATTGTGTTGTTACCCTTTTGTGGTTTGGTGTTTGTCCAACAGAGAAAGCTACTCTTTTCCCGTGTAAGTGTTATTATGTGAAAAAAAGTTGTATGTAAATATATATCGGTCAGAGAACCAAGATTGCATATTCTTGCCTGGTTATAACACATAAATCATAATAACAATTAAAGAGAAAGGGAACATTTGCCTTTGCAATGTGATTGTGCCAAGTAGAATAGACAACCAACCACAAACATTACAGGTCAACAGCCAAACGCATGCGAAAGTCCTAAGGTAAGCTCCATAATACATGTTGAAACCAAAAGCCTAGAAACCATAAGAAAGGTAGCTCCACATCACGGTTCCACGACAGCAGCATACTGATCATAAAACATATATCAAGTCAGGACAGCTGCACCACTGGGTAAGCATCCATGGGATCTGGCTCAAGAGCGAAGACTGTGTGAATGCTGCAAAATGTGGCTCTTGCCGCACCCCACCCATACATCTTATCATGGAACCTTACCAAATCAGCATGAATCATCTTGACATAAACATAGCTCCTCTCTCCATGCTGATGGGATTGAACAATGCGCCAGTTGCAGTGCTTCAGCTTGTCAAACAGTATGCATGAGATGACGAAGCATGATGGCTGGTCTTTTGTAGTGACAATGGCTTGTAGTAGCTGGTCCTGTGAACCACCCAACTGGATCTTTAGAGCTTGAAGGACAGTCCGTGCCATATAAGCTACCGTTGCTGACTTCAGCTCAGGTTCAGGTGAATGACAGCTGACATCTTGTCCTCGAGATGCAGATCCTTCTTGATCAGATTCAGCGGAATCATCACCACTACTTACAGGTGCATCAGGTTCTACAGAAGGCACATCAGGTACATGCTCCAGTTCATAGGAGTTGGGTGGGACAGCACTGTTTGCTGAAATCTCTACAATACCAGCTCCAGGTAGACCACCAGTATCTACAGAGGGTAAACCACCAATATCCACTTCAGAGGATTCTCGTGGCACGACACCTTTCGCTAGAGGCTCTACCCTACCAGCTCCAGGTCCACCACCATTCAGTACTGTGGGCATAGTCATGACGGGTTCTACCAATACAAAACCTCCTTCGGGTGGCGTGGCAACTTCGGGTGCAGGATCATCAGTAGCAACTCCAGACATCGGCACCGGTTACATCGGTCTTGACAATAGGTAAACCGTCTTGCTCCAGTTCAGAGAATTCCCGTGACACGACACCGTTCACTAGAGGCTCTACACTAGCAGCTCCAGCTGCACCACCAGTTTCTACAGCAGGGGGTAAACCCAATCCTCAACCTTCTTTATGTGGCACGATGATGCCACGTATAGGCTCATCAGTACCAGGTCCAGCTGCATCAGTCTCCATAGACAGTAAACAAGGTGGCGTCGGAGGTTTAAAAGACTGACATGCCATTTCACCTTTGTCATCAGACAATATAGAGTTTTCTACAACTCTATGTTTCTGCAATAATAAGCACATGAACAGAAATTAGACCAGAGCATCTAGCCATCTAACGGGGGCAGCAGAAAAACAAGCGTCGGTCCATATGTTTACCTTGTCTTCTGGGATATCAGAACACACATATTTAGAAGTCATTTCACATAGCATCCGCTTTTTCGTTCCTTCCCCTACGTCCATCTGGAATAAGTAATACTATTGATCACATAAAACTAATTAATCAAATAAATGCATATGTTGAGAAGTTTGCACGGCAAATTGTGGATTCTGCTTTCATCACCTAGGAATCATCGTTCTATATATTTACCTTGTCATCTGGGATATCAGAAGTCGCAGAATGAGAAGTCATTTCACTAAGTATCGGTTTTTTCGCTCTTTCCCCTCCATCCATCTGCAATAAGAAGTAATATTGATCACATAAAGCCAATTCAATGAATATATGCATATGTTGAGAAGTTTGCACAACAAATTGTGGATTCTACTTCCAATCACCAAGTAATCTCGTGAGAAATGCATGATCAAGATATGTTTCTCCCTCTTGATCGACATCTCGCATCTCCATTAAGACTAATCATCATGCGATGGTGCTCTTCAGAAGAGAGCATACAATTCCAATCACCAGACAAGCAAAAAATTGTTGATTCTAGTAATTATTAATCAGCAGTGGCCATGGAACGACCACAGATCGACCAAGCAAAAAAAAAAAATCATCAGCCTACTGACCACTAAGCAAAACAAACTAGGCCCATACATGGCCTCACAAATCATCATCAAACGTCGATCAAACTAGCAAGTTTGAATATGGATTCCTAATTTATTTTCTGATAAAGTGGGTATATTAATATCGAAAGATATTGATTACACTGAGCCTCTGCAACAACGCAATACCTTACTGGTAGTACGGATGCACATGGATTCCTAATACTCCCTCTGTTCGGTTTTAATTAGTCGACGCGAGGGAGAGAAGAAAATGAACTATCGATGCTTTCAACTAGAGTCAATTAAATACGAATGGAGGAAGTACGTAGTAGTATTAACAAATATATCCGGATCTAGTCTAAAAACAAATTGGCATGTAAATCCTAGTAGTCTACTAAACTAGGATCAATACCCTAGATTAGGGTTGCAAGCGGCGTCCGCGAATCGTCCCGCGAAGCAGAAAATTAGAGCAAATAGTGGTTGAGATTAGAGCAGATTTAAAGCACTCGCACAGAAACTAGCTAGCCCGCTACCCACCCCGCTTGACACCCTACCCTAGATGTGAATCTACACCAAATATTCAAACAAGGATGAGCAACCGCCAACAAAATTTTATCCGCATCATCATCTCTACCATACACAAGGGTATGGTGATTTCACATACAACCATTGTTGCCGCGGGACGAGGATGAGTGATGTGCCGCGGAGAAGGTGCCTCACGCCTCTGTCGCCGCCACCGTCAAAGAGGAAGTCGAAGCCGCGCGATTGTGGTCTGTCGCCGATATGGAGGTGGAGCTACTAGGGAAGAGGTGGAGGTGGAGGTGGAGAGGGAGTGATGGTTTGTACTAGTGGCGGCCGGTGAGGTAGTTATAAATACAACCTCTCTCTCTTTTTTTTGGCAAGGAATGCAGCTTCTCTTGGAAGGCAACGAGGCAATGATGCGTGTAGTTGACACGTCCGTTGGGAACCCCAAGAGGAAAGTGTGATGCGCACAGTAGCAAGTTTCCCTCAGTAAGAAACCATGGTTTAATCGAACCAGTAGGAGTCAAGAAGCACGTTGAAGGTTGATGGCGGAGGAGTGTAGTACGGCGCAACACCAGGGATTCCGGCGCCAACGTGGAACCCGCACAACACAATCACGGAACTTTGCCCCAACGTAACGAGCGAGGTTGTCAATCTCACCGGCTTGCCGTAAACAAAGGATTAGATGTATAGTGTGGATGATGATGGTTGTTTGCGAAGAACAAGTAAAGAACAATTGCGATAGATTGTATTTCGGATGTAAAGAATAGGACCGGGGTCCATAGTTCACTAGTGGTGTCTCTCCCATAAGATAGCAGATGTTGGGTGAACAAATTACAGTTGGGAAATTGACAAATAATGAAGGCATAACAATGCACATACATATATCATGATGAGTACTATGAGATTTAATCAGGGCATTACGACAAAGTACATAGACCGCTATCCAGCATGCATCTATGCCTAAAAAGTCCACCTTCGAGGTTATCATCCGAACCCCTCCAGTATTAAGTTGTAAACAACGGACAATTGCATTAAGTATGGTGCGTAATGTAATCAACACAAATATCCTTAGACAAAGCATCGATGTTTTATCCATAGTGGCAACAAGCACATCCACAACCTTAGAACTTTCTCGTCATCTGTCCCAGCATTTAATGGAGGCATGAACCCACTATCGAGCATAAATACTCCCTCTTGGAGTCACAAGTATCAACTTGGCCAGAGCCTCTACTAGCAACGGAGAGCATGCAAGAACATAAATAACATATATGATAGATTGATAATCAACTTGACATAGTATTCAATATTCATCGGATCCCAACAAACACAACATGAAGGATTACAAATAGATGATCTTGATCATGATAGGCAGCTCACAAGATCTAACATGATAGCACAATGAGGAGAAGACGACCATCTAGCTACTGCTATGGACCCGTAGTCCAGGGGTGAACTACTCACACATCGATCCGGAGGCGATCATGGCGATGAAGAGACCTCCGGGAGATGATTCCCCTCTCCGGCAGGGTGCCGGAGGCGATCTCCTGAATCTCCCGAGATGGGATTGGCGGCGGCGGCGTCTCTGGAAGGTTTTCCGTATCGTGGCTCTCGGTACTGGGGGTTTCGCGACGGAGGCTTTAAGTAGGCGGAAGTGCAGGTCAAGAGGCGCCACGGGGGCCCCACACAACAGGGCCGCGCGGGCCCCTTGCTGGCCGCGCCGCCCTGTTGTGGCGGCGCCTCGTGGCCCCACTTCGTCTCTCCCTCGGACTTCTGGAAGCTTCGTGCAAAAATAGGACCCTGGGCGTTGATTTCGTCCAATTCCGAGAATATTTCCTTACTAGGATTTCTGAAACCAAAAACAGCAGAAAACAACAATCGGCTCTTCGGCATCTCGTCAATAGGTTAGTGCCGGAAAATGCATAAATATGACATATAATGTGTATAAAACATGTGAGTATCATCATAAAAGTAGCATGGAATATAAGAAATTATAGATACGTTTGGGACGTATCAAGCATCCCCAAGCTTAGTTCCTACTCGCCCTCGAGTAGGTAAACGATAACAAAGATAATTTCTGAAGTGACATGCTATCATAATCTTGATCATACTATTGTAAAGCATATGAGATGAATGCAGCTATTCGAAGCAATGATGAAGATAATGAGTAAACAAATGAATCATATAGCAAAGACTTTTCATGAATAATACTTTCAAGACAAGCATCAATAAGACTTGGATAAGAGTTACTCATAAAGCAATAGATTCAAAGTAAAGGCATTGAAGCAACACAAAGGAAGATATAAGTTTCAGCGGTTGCTTTCAACTTCAACATATATATCTCATGGATAATTGTCAACATAAAGCAATATAACAAGTGCAATAAGTAAACATGTAAGAATCAATGCACACAGTTGATACAAGTGTTTGCTTCTGGGATAGAAAGAATAGGCAAACTGACTCAACAATAAAGTAAAAGATAGGCCCTTCGCAGAGGGAAGCATTGATTACTATATTTGTGCTAGAGCTTTCATTTTGAAAACAAGAAACAATTTTGTCAACGGTAGTAATAAAGCATATGAGTTATGTATAGGACATCTTATAAGTTGCAAGCCTCATGCATAGTATACCAATAGTGCTCGCACCTTGTCCTAATTAGCTTGGGTTAACACGGATTATCATTGCATAGCATATGTTTCAACCAAGTGTCACAAAGGGGTACCTCTATGCCGCTTGTACAAAGGTCTAAGGAGAAAGCTCGCATTGGATTTCTCGCTTTTGATTATTCTCAACTTAGACATCCATACCGGGACAACATAGACAACAGATAATGGACTCCTCTTTAATGCATAAGCAATCAGCAACAGTTAATATTCTCATAAGAGATTGAGGATTAGCTGTCCACACTGAAACTTCCACCATGAATCATGGCTTTAGTTAGCGGCCCAATGTTCTTCTCTAACAGTATGCATACTCAAACCATTTGATTGTGAGAACCGCCCTTACTTCGGACAAGACGAACATGCATAGCAACTCACATGATATTCAACAAAGGTAAAAGAGTTGATGGCGTCCCCGGAAAACATGGTTACCGCTCAACAAGCAACTTACTAAGAAATAAGACACATAAGTACATATTCTTCACCACGATAGTTTTTAAGCTATTTTGTCCCATGAGCTATATATTGTAAAGGTAAAGAATAGAAATTTTAAAGGTAGCACTCAAGTAATGTACTTTGGAATGGCGGAGAAATACCATGTAGTAGGTAGGTATGGTGGACACAAATGGCATGGTTATTGGCTCAAGGATTTGGATGCATGAGAAGAATTCCCTCTCAATACAAGGCTAGGCTAGCAAGGTTGTTTGAAGCAAACTCAAGTATAAAAGGTGCAGCAAAGCTCACATATGAACATATTGTAACTATTATAAGACTTTATATTGTCTCCTTATTGTTCAAACACCTCAACCAGAAAATATCTAGACTCTAGAGATCAATCATGCAAACCAAATTTTAACAAGCTCTATGTAGTTATTCATTAATGAGTACAAGGTACATGATGCAAGAGCTTAAACAAGATCTATATGAGCACAACAATTGCCAAGTATCACATTATTCAAGACATTAACCCATTTACCACATGCGGCATTTTCCGTTTCCAACCATATAACAATGAATGAAATAGTTCAAATTTCGCAATGAACATTAAAGATAAAGCTAAGAACATATTTGTTCATACGAAACAGCGGAGCGTGTCTCTCTCCCAAACAAAGAATGCTAGGATCCGATTTTATTCAAACAAAAACAAAAAATAAAAACAAACAGACGCTCCAAGTAAAGCACATAAGATGTGACGGAATAAAAATATAGTTTCACTAGAGGAACCTCGATAAGTTGTCGATGAAGAAGGGATGCCTTGGGCATCCCCAAGCTTAGACGCTTGAGTCTTCTTAAAATATGCAGGGATGAACCACGGGGGCATCCCCAAGCTTTGACTTTTCACTCTTCTTGATCATATTGTATCATCCTCCTCTCTTGACCCTTGAAAAGTTCCTCCACACCAAACTCGAAACAAACTCATTAGAGGATCAGTGCATAATTCATATATTCAGAGGTGACATAATCATTCTTAACACTTCTGGACATTGCACAAGGCTACTGAAAGTTAATGGAACAAAGAAATCCATCTAACATAGCAAAACAGGCAATGCGAAATAAAAGGCAGAATCTGTCAAAACAGAACAGTTCGTAAAGACGAATTTTAAAGTGGCACCAGACTTGCTCAGATGAAAATGCCCAAATTGAATGAAAGTTGCGTACATATCTGAGGATGACGCACGTAAATTTGCAGATTTTTCTGTGTTACCTACAGAGAATTCTCCCCAGATTTGTGACAGCAAGAAATCTGTTTCTGCGCAGTAATCCAAATCTAGTATTGACTTTACTATCAAAGACTTTACTTGGCACAACAATGCAATAAAATAAAGGTAAGGATAGGTTGCTACAGTAGTAACAACTTCCAAGACTCAAATATAAAACAAAGTGCAGAAGTAAAATAAAGACATGGGTTATCTCCCAAGAAGTGCTTTCTTTATAGCCATTAAGATGGGCTCAGCAATTTTAATGATGCACTCGCAAGAAATAAGAGTTGAAGCAAAAGAGAGCATTAAGAAGCAAATTCAAAACACATTTAAGTCTAACATGCTTCCTATGCATAGGAATCTTGTAAATAAACAAGTTCATGAAGAGCAAAGTAACAAGCATAGGAAGATAAAACCAGTGTAACTTCAAAAATTTCAGCATATAGAGAGGTGTTTTAGTAACATGAAAATTTCTACAACCATATTTTCCTCTCTCATAATAACTTTCAGAGGCATCATGAACAAACTCAACAATATAAGTATCACATAAAGCATTCTTATTCACATGCATAAAAGTATCATTACTCTCCACATAAGCATAATCAATTTTATTAGTTGTAGTGGGAGCAAATTCAACAAAGTAGCTATCATTATTATTCTCATCATCAAATATAGGAGGCATATTGTAATCATAATTAAACTTATCCTCCATAGTAGGCGGCACCAAAAGACCACTATCATTATAATCATCATAAATAGGAGGCAAAGTATCATCAAAGAAAATTTTCTCCTCAATTCTTGGGGGACTAAAAATATCATGCTCATCAAAGCCAGCTTCCCCAAGCTTAGAATTTTCCATAGCATTAGCAACAATGGTGTTCAAAGCATTCATACTAATAACATTCCCATTAGCATGCATATAAAGTTCCATGGGTTTTTTAATTCTCTCTTCAAACACATCATGTCCTAATTCAAGATAAATACTATAAAGATCTCTAATATTTTTGTTGTTTTCCATTAAGCCTAACTAGTGAAATCACTCAACTTAGTGTTCTCAGGAGTATTCATTTTAGCAGTAGTAAATAAAACAAACTAGATAAAGTAAGCTAGCAACTATTTTTTTTTTGTGTTTTTGTTTTAGTGCAGCAAACAAAGTAGTAAATAAAATAAAACAAGACAAAAACAAAGTAAAGAGATTGGAAGTGGAGACTCCCCTTGCAGCGTGTCTTGATCTCCCCGGCAACGGCGCCAGAGGAAGTTGACACGTCCGTTGGTAACCCCAAGAGGAAGGTGTGATGCGCACAGTAGCAAGTTTCCCTCAGTAAGAAACCATGGTTTAATCGAACCAGTAGGAGTCAAGAAGCACGTTGAAGGTTGATGGCGCAGGAGTGTAGTGCGGCGCAACACCAGGGATTCCGGCACCAACGTGGAACCTGCACAACACAATCATAGAACTTTGCCCCAACGTAACAGCGAGGTTGTCAATCTCACCGGCTTGTTGTAAACAAAGGATTAGATGTATAGTGTGGATGATGATGGTTGTTTGCGAAGAACAGTAAAGAATAATTGCAGTAGATTGTATTTCAGATGTAAAGAATAGGACCGGGGTCCACAGCTCACTAGTGGTGTCTCTCCCATAAGATAGCAGATGTTGGGTGAACAAATTACAGCTTGGGCAATTGACAAATAAAGAAGGCATAACAATGCACATACATATATTATGATGAGTACTATGAGATTTAATCAGGGCATTACGACAAAGTACATAGACCGCTATCCAAGCATGCATCTATGCCTAAAAAGTCCACCTTCAGGTTATCATCCGAACCCCTCCAAGTATTAAGTTGTAAACAACAGACAATTGCATTAAGTATGGTGCGTAATGTAATCAACACAAATATCCTTAGACAAAGCATCGATGTTTTATCCCTAGTGGCAACAAGACATCCACAACCTTAGAACTTTCGTCACTCGTCCCAAATTTAATGGAGGCATGAACCCACTATCGAGCATAAATACTCCCTCTTGGAGTCACAAGTATCAACTTGGCCGAGCCTCTACTAGCAACGGAGAGAATGCAAGAACATAAATAACATATATGATAGATTGATAATCAACTTGACATAGTATTCAATATTCATCAGATCCCAACAAACACAACATGAAGGATTACAAATAGATGATCTTGATCATGATAGGCATCTTACAAGATCTAACATGATAGCACAATGAGGAGAAGACGACCATCTAGCAACTGCTATGGACCTATAGTCCAGGGGTGAACTACTCACACATCGATCCGGAGGCGACCATGGCGATGAAGAGACCTCCGGGAGATGATTCCCCTCTCCGGTAGGGTGCCGGAGGCGATCTCCTGAATCCCCCGAGATCGGATTGGCGGCGGCGGCGTCTCTGGAAGGTTTTCCGTATCGTGGCTCTCGGTATTGGGGGTTTCGCGACGGAGGCTTTAAGTAGGCGGAAGGGCAGGTCAAGAGGCGCCACGGGGGCCCCACACAACAGGGCCGCGCGGGCCCCTTGCTGGCCGCGCCGCCCTATTGTGGCGGCGCCTCGTGGCCCCACTTCGTCTCTCCCTCGGACTTCTGGAAGCTTCGTGCAAAAATAGGACCCTGGGCGTTGATTTCGTCCAATTCCGATAGGATTTCTGAAACCAAAAACAGCAGAAAACAGCAACTGGCTCTTCGGCATCTCGTCAATAGGTTAGTGCCGGAAAATGCATAAATATGACATATAATGTGTATAAAACATGTGAGTATCATCATAAAAGTAGCATGGAACATAAGAAATTATAGATACGTTTGGGACGTATCAGGCAACGCGCTCCAGATTTCGTATATTAATATAATAATATGGGCGGAGAAATTTGGACGCATCTGTGTTGTCTTGTCAAATGAATCACCAGGATTTGCTTTTAGTACTCCAGATTTGGGCGACCCAAGGAAGTAGAGATAGTAATGTACGCCATCTGGCTGCACGCTATCAAATCAAATAGTAAATGAATGTCTTCTATGTTTAGATGGCTGATCTACGTTTATACTTTCTGTGAACCATGAGGTTAAGACCTTTGTACTGTAATAAAGATTGCTAAATAACAGTATATATGTATGCCTCTAGGGACACTGAAACAGACCAAACAACCATGAATGTGTATAGACCGTATTTGATCAAATTACAAGAAGCACTCGGGTTCATGCAAATAGCATCAATTTATCACCTAAGTACATTAGTTATAAATAGTTAAATAGGAGTCAAGACCAACTGAGCTAGCTAGTAGTATGATCCTACTATTACATAAATATCCCTAACTCTGATTGTCTTTGTTCCAGTCCAGCGCGTTGGTGTAGCTTGTGATGAACCAAAACCCCGTCTGCCAGTTGGCCCCTGGACCACTGCTTGAGAACGAGATGCTTTGCTGGTCTTCGCCATTCAAACTGAAGCGGAAAATTTCATGACGTGTTGTGTTAAACTGAAGGCCAATGGCCTGAGGCGTGGTGCAGATGCAGTTTCTTCTTGTCAAATATCCTGGGGGAAATGTTGCACCGCCCACTGGCATGAAAATCGGATAGTTCAACCCAAGGAACATAGAATAGTCTCCAAGATTAGTAACCCTTTCCCACGGGTTGGCTGGAAGTAACCGACTAGTGTCCTTCGAGAATACAATGCAGACATACCCCGAAGTATAGCTGCGAACAGCGCGACCGCAATGGACAACAGGCGTACTATCATAAGTTAGAGCACCATCAATATCCATTACGCCACGTGCATAGACCAAGAGAAGTCTAGAACAATCTTGAGATCTTGCCAGCCACAATGTACGACTATTAGACTCAAAATCATCACCGTCAAGATCAAGTCCAGTCGTCCACGGAAAATCATCATCGTCAAAATCAAGTTCAGTCGTCCACGGAAGGGGTGGAGCAGAGAGCACTATAGGACCTTGAAAAAGGAAAGAACACGTCACATGAAAATATCTTTCATGATTTATCTACTAGTGATATTGATTTGATATTGTAGATGCCAATACTAGTATTTTATAAAATCATGGTCGAACATAAGATGGTTTGAAATATATTTCGAATATCTTGGTAAAACTTTGTAAGGATTTAAAACATGTTCCCCAAAATATTAGTCCAAATTTTAGATGGTTTGACTATAGTACTCCTTATTCTCTAGAACCAGGGGAATATAAACAAATGAAAGTCTTTATCAATATTGCATGGCACCTTTACTGATTCTATTTCTATTCTACCTTAAATTTTCCAGGGTGTAATAATAAAGAAACTTAAATACTAAGGGCCTTTTTCCTACGGAACAACATGCACATTAGACCATACTAAAATTCCTATAGATGTTAAATTCTATAACTATATATGTCCATACCACAAGAGGGTTATGGTGTGCGCCTATGGAATTCCTTTAAGCCGAAAGATGCCAAGACAGTTCAGCAAATAAGAGGTGACATGTTGTATATAAGTTACGTATATAAAAAATCTTAGGGAGGAAATGTTACCAAATTGAGAAGGATCCCATGCATAATCATTTCCAAGCTCAGTAACGGCGAACACAAGTCGGTTATGTATAATTGCATCGCAGTATCTGGTGTTGTGTTTAAACTGGTTTTCAAGAAGTATCCATGTACGAGGATTTTCGTCATGGAGGTAGGCAATTGCAAAGTCGAAGATTGCGACAAGGGAGAAATCTTCATACCCCCAGCAGCTGTAGGAACTTGGCAAATAGCTATCTTCTACAGTCGAATAACATAACCCTTATACCAGAATATAAGTGGATTGCCTGTGGTTTCAAACTTCTTCCTCAGAGATGGAAGGTCAATATTGCGATGAGTGTAGACATTGAGGAGGCTCCACTTGCATTCGGGGCCAACTGTGGCGATCCAATCTCCATTGGCGCCTGCCCGCACCTCATCCTTACCGTGTGGCATTAGGGCATCGTAGGAGAACCTGTCCAGCGGATTTAGTTTGCACTTTCTGTGCACCGGCTAATCCTCCTTGAACACCCATGGTTTTTCCGCCGGGTCACAACAGAGAACACACGGAAGGCCAAACGGCTGAGAAGCAGGCAGAGTGGCACTGTATTTGGCCGATTGAAGAATACCTTTGGAGGAACCGACTAGGGACACGGCGGTGATGGCGTCGCACTGGCTGATGAGCACTTCAAGGGGGCCTTCCGTAAACACCTTGTGAAACAGCCCAGATCCACAGACCGTGCTCAATTTCGCCATCGCAAGGAGGCAGGTGGTACAATGGGGTTGGGGGTTTTCTTGGGAGATTTACTGGTTGGAACTTTGGGAGAGAGATGGCGATCAATGGCGGTGGGTGGGGGTTTGAGATGGAGAACAGAGGCTCCTCAAACTGGGCACTGCTGGATAGGATGCAAAAGCGCCATGGCGGAGACGCAGGCGCGTGCTATGGAAGGTGGGCGGAGTAGGAATAGACGAGTCAGACGACGGAGGTGAACCGAGACTGCCTACTGCAGTTTCGAGGAGAGTGTGAATGTGTTCAAAAAAAGAGGAGAGTGTGAATGTGTTCAGAAAAAGAGGAGAGTGTGAATGTGACCCGACACCCGAGTAGGAGCAGACGGACTATAGGAGTAGCCCCATCATTACAGTCCATTAATCGTGCTTCCTACATAATAAATAAGTGAAACGTCTCAGGCTTGTGGTGTCTAATCAAATCGATGGCCATGTCAGTATTATGGTGAACAAATAAAACAAATACACCAACCTTGTTCTTTTTGCAACGTACACCAACCTAGCAAGGCATCAACCTTTTCGCCATCAACTAGGACTCCATGGCTCATCCCACCAAATTTATCTCAACTTTGTCAAAAAAAAGATGGATACATCTATCCATCTAAATTTTAACAAAGTTGAGACACTTTTGGTGGGACCGAGGGAGTACAAAAAAAATTACTACTCGATGCTAGTATCGGGCACTTTTCGAAAAGTAATTCAAATTTCAACTGAAGGCGTGCTATTTTATGGTCCTGAAAATTGCCAAAAAAATACAACCAAAAAATGCAACAGATCCATGTTAAGGGGGTACACCCTACGCAATATACATTAAGAAACTTCGAAACTTCAGCGACCTTGTAAGAATGCCCATGACAGTGCAGTTTTGCCAAATTAGGAAGAGACGGATGATGACCCACAAGTATAGGGGGTGTATCGTAGTATCTTCGATAAGTAAGAATGTCGATCCCAACGAGGAGCAGAAGGTGTTGACAAGCGGTTTCGATGAAGGATTCACTGTAAATGCTCA
>NC_061514.1:254183203-254238940 GCF_022539505.1 Lolium rigidum
CGTACTTTATTCATCTGTTACATCAAAACCCCCTGAATACTTGTCTGTGAGCATTTACAGTGAGTCCTTCATCGAAACTGCTTGTCAACACCTTCTGCTCCTCGTTGGAATCGACATTCTTACATATCGAAGATACTACGATACACCCCCTATACTTGTGGGTCATCACCCACGTACTAAATGGGCCGGCCCGATAGCAGGAAAGTGGGACCCACATGCTAATTGGGCCGGCCCAATAACTTCTTGGGCCGGCCCACTTGCTTTAAGGTGGACCCCACTTGGTAAATGGTCCGGCCCGATAACAGGAAGTGGGTCCCACATGTCTTGTGGGCCGGCCCTTTTGCCCGTTGACCGGTCAAACGAGTGCATTCGGCCCGCCCACATGCTTAGTGGGCCGGCCCATTAATGTTTTGACCAGTCAACCTTAGAGGTTAGGCCCGGCCCACGTAACTAATGGACCAGCCCAGCTATATAGTTGACCGGTCAAACTAAGTCAGCTGACCCGGCCCACAAACTTAATGGGCCGGCCCGCTTAAGAGGTGGCATGCCTCGTGTGGGCCTACCATCTACCACGGGGTTTCAGCCGGTTAACGCCGTTAACTGCCAGTTAACGGCGTCTGCCACGTGTCAGTTTGCATGACGTCAGCAGTCAACGGGCTCCCGTAAACACTTGGGCAACGGTCCGATTTTCCGTGGCGGAAGGGCGCCCAAGCGCGACGAACCGAAAAAATCGTCGTAGGACTTTGCCTGACGCAGTTTCGACAACAGAACCCATATCGTCGGGTTAGGCCCATAGGCGACGAAAAATACCTCTTAGCGGATGATAACCCACAAGTATAGGGGATCGCAACAGTCTTCGAGGGAATAAAACCCAAATTTATTGATTCGACACAAGGGGAGGTAAAGAATACTTATAAGCCTTAACAACTGAGTTGTCAATTCAGCTCGCACTCGGAAAAGCACTAGTAACAGTGGGTGATGTGAAAGCAAGCAAGAATATGAGAGCAAGTAGTAACGAAGAATACAGCACAGCAGTAGCAGTAATATGAGAGCAATGGCACCGTAAAATAGTTGATACTACTTCCAATGTCATGTAGAACAAGTATATGATGATGAGAGATGGACCGGGGTTCCCAGCTATCTACACTAGTGGTAACTCTCCAATAACAAGTGTTGGGTGAACAAATTACAGCTTGGGCAATTGATAGGATTGAAATATCATTAAGACAGTAACATCAAGATTATTAATCATGTAGGCATGTTTCCCATATATAGTCATACATGCTCGCAATGAGAAACTTGTACAACATCTTTTGTCCTACCAAACGGTGGCAGCCGGGCCTCTAGGGAATCTACTGGAAATTAAGGCACTCCTTTTAATAGAGCACCGGAGCAAAGCATTAACACTCCGTGAAAACATGTGATCCTCATACCTAAGCCTTCCCCTCCAGCTTGTCCCAATTTCGTCACTTTGGGGCCTTTGGTTCCGGACATAGACATGTGCATACAACTTGTAGATACAATCTAAGCAATAAGTATAGAGCTTAAATCTAAGATCATGCCACTCGGGCCCTAGTGACAAGCATTAAACACAACAAGATTGCAGCAACAATAACTTCACAAACTTATATAGATAGACTAATCATAATGTAACAATCCATCGGATCCCAACAAACACAACACCGATTACATCAGATGAATCTCAATCATGTAAGGCAGCTCATGAGATCATTGTATTGAAGTACATGGGGGAGAGAATACGAACTAGCTACAGCTAGAACCCGTAGTCCATGGGGGAACTACTCACGGAGCATGATGGAGGCGGTGGCGTCGATGGAGATGGCTTCCGGGGGCACTTCCCCATCCCGGCGTGGTGCCGGAACAGAGACTTCTGTCCCCCGAATTGGAGTTTCGCGATGGTGGCGGCGCCCCTGGAGTCTTTCTGGAGTTTCGTCAATCGGTATCGATGTTTTAGGTCAGGACGGCTTAAATAGGCGAAGAGTCGGAGTCGGAGGGGCCACGGGGCCTCCTCACACTAGGGTGGCGCGCCCCCCTCCTGGGCCACGCCGCCACCACGTGTGGGGCCCCCAGGGCACCCCTCTGGTCCCCCTCTGACTTTCTGGAAGGTTCCGGGAAAAATAAGGTTTTGGGCGTTGATTTCGTCGAATTCCGAGAATATTGCCCGAACAGCCTTTCTGGAACCAAAAACAACAGAAAATAGCAACTGGCCCTTCGGCATCTTGTTAATAGGTTAGTTCCGGAAAGTTCATAAAAACATTATAAAGTGCAAGCAAAACATGTAAGTATTGTCATAAAACAAGCATGGAACATCAGAAATTATAGGTACGTTGGAGACGTATCAGCATCCCCAAGCTTAGTTCCTGCTCGCCCTCGAGTAGGTAAACGATAAAAAGAGTAATTTCGTAGTGACATGCTACTTACATAATCTTGATCATCCTATTATAAAGCATATGAGATGAATGCAGTGACTCAAGGCAATGATCTATAGTTGCTAACAAATAGATAACATATAGCAAAACTTTTCATGAATAGTACTTTCAAGACAAGCATCAAAAGTCTTGCATAAGAGTTAACTCATAAAGCAATAAATTCAAAGTAAAGGCATTGAAGCAACACAGAGGAAGATTTAAGTTTCAGCAGTTGCTTTCAACTTTCAACATGCATATCTCATGGATAATTGTCAACACAAAATAATATGATGAATGCAAATATGCAAGTATGTAAGAATTAACACAAGTGTTTGCTTCTAAGATGGAGGGAAGTAGGTAAACTGACTCAACATAAAGTAAAAGAAAGGCCCTTCGCAGAGGGATGCAGGGATTAAATCATGTGCTAGAGCTTTTTAAGTTTTGAAATCATAATGAGAGTATAAAAGTAAAGTTTTGAGAGGTGTTTGTTGTTGTCAACGAATGGTAGTGGGCACTCTAACTACCTCGTCAACCAGACTCTCAAGAGCGGCTCCCATGAAGGACGTTATCTCTACCAGCAAGGTAGATCATCCCTCTTCTCTTTTGTTTACACATGTACTTTAGTTTCATTATTTATGGTTGACACTCCTCCCAACCTTTTGCTTACACAAGCCATGGCTAACCGAATCCTCGGGTGCCTTCCAACATTCACATACCATGAAGGAGTGTCTATTTGCAGAATTAAGTTGCTTACTAATGAATCAGAGCAAAACATGTGAAGAGAATTATTAATGAAAAGGGGCTGCTGGTGCGGGACCATCCGCTCCTCCACCTCCACCACATCCGGCGATCGACGACAAGGAAGAAGATGGTGATGAATCTGAGGGAGAAGGCTGGGACGGCAGGCGTGGCAAGCACTTAAGAAAGGACAAGGTCTCTGAGGCACCTCGCCCAGGGAAAGACGGGGCCCCCAAGCATAAGTCAGCTTGATCGCGCCCCGCTGCGGAACCTCGGGACAAGGTGGCCCCGACGATCCCGCCCTCGGCCCTCGGCCAATACGGGTCAAACCTGCCGGGGAAGGGGGACATCTTCCCCATTCTGAAGACTTTGCTCACTCCGGCGGAGGGCTCGGCCTCGTCGCAAGATGTTGCAGTGCACGCGGAGGGGGAACAGCCGCCCTTGTCCCCGTCGCTGCTGACCGACTCGGCTACCCCTGATTGCCTCGTGACGCCGGGCCTGGATGGCCACACTGAAGGAAAGGCGTGGTTCTTGTCTCAAGATGAAAGGGCGGAGGTGGGCTTGAGCCCCACTTGGGAAACAAACCCGAACCTGATGAGGGAGAAGGAGCGTCGCAGCAAGAGCAACAAGGATCGTCCATCGTTGGCACACAACACTGAAGGAAAGGAGGTGGCGACGCAGCTGATCTTTGAGGATGGGGAGCAGCGGGTGAGCGTGGAGACGAGGGGCTCCATCCCCATGGATGGGGCGGTCATCGGCGAGCCGGGCTGCGCGAGTGGCAAGGGCGCCTCGCACCAAGTCCAAGTCCGGCGGACCGTCGCGCAAAAGCAGGCGCGGGGCGGCGGCTTCCGCTGAGCCGGTGCTGCAGAGGGCAATGGCGCGCGCCCAGAAGAAAACCCCAGGTACTTCCCCACCTCCCATCCACAAATCTTTATCTCGTTTTGCGGTTCTCCCAGACGTTTCCGATGAACACCTTTTGGCTGTGGCCAAAGACAGTTGCATTGTTTTCCCTTCGGCTGCTGGCAATCCGGCACCGTTGCTTTCTATCATCCGAGCGAAGGAGCTCGCTCAAGCAGAGCTGGCGCTAGCCCGGGACAGGCTAGCTGCAGAACAGGCGGCCACACGTACTGCGGAAGGAGGGGAAGATGTGCTTGACCCTCCGGGGGCAACAGGGGTTGCTCCCCAAAAGGAGTTGATTACCTCAGAGACCTCAGGGAGTAGAAAGAAGAAAGACATCCTGGCGGTCAGGAAGAAGCGGGTTTACAAGAAGACCGCGGTGGTCGGAACGAGAGTACTAACCCGCCAAGCACGGGGTCGCAAAATCGGACCCCAATGAGAGCTCTTTTCTGGAACATTAGGGGTTTTGGGCGTAGGGGGCGCCGAACCCTTCTAAAAGATTACCTCCGGTTGCACAAGATTGACATTGTTTGCCTTCAAGAGACCATCAAGCAGGATTTCTCGGAGCAAGAGCTTAGAAGCCTCGAGGTGGGGGACAAATTCTTCTGGTGCTGGCTCCCAGCGAATGGGCATTCGGGTGGGATGCTGCTGGGACTTAGAGATAGCGTGTTTGATGTGGGGAGAGTTGCGCTTGGTCAGTTCTTCATCAGTGCCTCTATTTTGTGTAGAGCGGACAACTTCAAGTTTGAGATTATCGGGGTGTACGGCCCAGCGGATCATGCTTTTACACAAGAGTTCCTTCAGGAAATCTCTGACAGGGTGGCAGCCTCGGATCTTCCTATCCTCATGGGAGGGGACTTCAACCTGCTGCGGGACGCTGCAGATAAGAATAATGACAGAATCAACTGGGCTAGGATGGATATCTTCAATGAAAACATTGCCTCCTGGGGTCTACGGGAGATTCCGCGCTCGGGGGCGCGCTATACTTGGACGAACAAGCGTCTTAACCCTGTCAGATGCGTGCTGGATAGGGTTCTCATCGCCCCGCAGTTTGACATCCATTTCCCTCTCTCGCTCCCCGATGGCGTAAAACCAGCTTGGGTTCTGATCACACTCCGTTGATTTTAGACTCGGGCCAAGACTTACAGTGTGCATCCAACAGATTTTTCTTTGAGTCTGGATGGCTGGAATTACCGAACTTTGCTGATATGTTTGCTGCAATTTGGGGTGAGCTCGCTGCCAAAGTTCGAGGAAGGGATGTCCTCGACTGGTGGAGCTTCATGAGTGGTGGGGTGCGGAAGAAGCTCAAAGGTTGGAATGCGAACAGGAAGGTGGAGGCAAACGCCGTCAAGGCGGCGCTTCTGCAACAAATCAAAAGTTTGGACGAGAAAGCAGACACGCTGGGCCTGGATGGTGAGGAATGGGCATTCCGCTATCACCTCGAAGATCAAATCCTCTCCATCTTTAGGGATGAAGAGGAATACTGGAGACAAAGGGGTCGAGTCAGATGGCTTCTGCAGGGAGACTCCAACACGGCGTACTTTCACGCGGTGGCCAACGGCAGACGCAGGAAGTGCTGCATTTTGAGATTGCTCACCGACAATGGTCCGATCTCGGAAAAGAGACAGATTCAGGAACACATCTATGACTTCTACCGCCGGCTCCTGGGTTCGACTGACACAAGGGTGTGCTCGCTGGACCCAGGGGCGTGGGGGGAGGAGGACAGAGTCTCCTCCCAGGAGAATGAGGAAGTCATGCGCACTTATTCTCAAGAGGAGCTGGATAGTCTGGTACAGGAGATGAAGTCTGATACGGCCCCAGGTCCGGATGGCCTCCCGGTCCAATTCTTCAAGAAATTTTGGCCTTTGATCAGGATGGGTGTGTTACACATTATCAATGACTTCTTGTTGGGAAGAATCGACATCTCCAGGCTCAACTTTGGGGTGCTTTCCCTGATCCCTAAGGTCCAGGGTGCTGACCACATCTCACAGTTCCGGCCGATAGCGCTTATTAACGTGATCTTCAAGATGGTTTCCAAGGCGGTGGCCACCAAGTTGGACCCGATCGCTAACAGGGTGATTAGCCCCAATCAGACGGCGTTCATCAAGGGTAGGTTTATTCTGGATGGGATCCTCGCTCTGCATGAGGTCGTCCATGAGGTTAAAGCCAGCAGGGAGGCATGTATTCTGTTAAAATTGGACTTTGAAAAGGCTTACGACAGGGTCAATTGGGACTTTCTCAAGGAGGTTCTCAGATACAAAGGCTTTGACTCCGGGGTTGTCCACCGTATTATGCAGCTTGTGTCGGGGGGTCAGACAGCAATCTCTATTAACGGCGAAGTGGGCCCGTTCTTCAGGAACAAGAGGGGAGTCCGGCAAGGGGACCCGCTCTCCCCTCTTCTGTTCAACTTCATGGCTGAAGCTCTCTCCGTCATCTTGACCAGAGCTAACACTGCCGGGCACATCGCGGGGGTGGTGCCAAACTTGATCCCAGGGGGAATCACGCATCTTCAGTATGCGGACGATACGATCATCATGATCCAGGACGATGACCAGCAGATTACCAATCTCAAGTTCATCCTTATGTGCTTTGAGGACATGTCGGGGCTTAAGATTAACTATCACAAATCTGAGGTGATTATCATGGGGAGATCTGTGGAGCGGCAACAGTTGGTGGCAGATCAGTTGAATTGCAAGCTGGGAGACTTCCCGTTCATCTATCTCGGGCTGCCTATCTCGGATAGAGCGCTAACTATGGAACAGTGGTTGTTCCTGGTAAGGAAACTGGCTACCAAAGTAGAACCCTGGTGGGGCAAATTCATGTTGTCGGGAGGGCGGCTGATTTTGTCCAATGCCTGCCTCGCCAATCTCCCTACGTACGCAATGGGCCTTTTCTTGCTGCAAGACGGCATCCACGCCAAGTTTGACTCACACAGAGCAAGGTTTTACTGGGAAGGGGTGGGCCCTAAGAGAAAGTTTCACCTTGTCAACTGGCCGGCAATTTGTAGACCTAAGAACTGTGGGGGTCTGGGGATTGTCAATTCCAGGCTTATGAACGTGGCCCTCCTTCTAAAATGGGTTTGGAAGCTGTACCAGGATGGAAACCAGCTGTGGAGACAACTGATCAATGCAAAATACCCCAACGCGGACGACATTTTCACGGCCTCCGGCCAGCGGGGTTCCCAGTTTTGGCGCAGTATTCACAAAATTAAGCATCTGTTCAAGTTAGGTGCTAAGCACTCCATAAGGGACGGACGCCGCACTTGCTTCTGGATGGACCGTTGGGTGGGGGAGGCACCTCTTAAAGACAGGTTCCCGGGGTTGTTCAGTATCGCCTGCTCGCAAATGGCTTCCGTGGCACAGGTGTGTGGTTCCAATGAGCCGTTGAGATTCCGAAGACAGTTGGACCAGAGGCTAGCCAGTTCCCTTGAGGAGTTACAATCAGTGATCGACTCTACCGTGCTCGTGGAAGGCCCGGATAAGGTGTCCTGGCGCTTCGAGAGTAACGGGATTTTCTCAGTCAAATCCATGTATGCGCGACTGGTTCAAGGGGCGACCGTGGCGCATTTCAAGGATGTGTGGGCAGCGAAAGTTCCGCTTAAGATTCGTATCTTCTCATGGCAGTTAGTCCTTGATCGTCTCCCTTCTAGCGCCAACATTCAATCCAGGCATGGTCCAGGCAACGGAAACTGCTCTCTGTGCGGGGAAAGAGAGACGGCGGACCACATTTTCTTCACCTGCCCTCTGGCAATGTTTGCCTGGAGTGTGCTTAGGCAAATTCTTCAATGCAGTTGGTGCCCGGCCTCCTTCCCGCAGTTCTTTGCGATCGTTTCTAATTTCGCGGGCCGGGCACGTAGAACGATTTGGAGCCTTTTTCTGGCTCAATCCTCGGGCGCTTTGGCTTATCAGGAATAAATTGACCATGGAATCTAAGCTCATTCGACACCCTGCTGATATTATTTTTAAAACCATGTTTTGTTTGCAGCAGTGGCTCATCCCTGGCGAAACCTCCGGACCGTCCCCGGCTTAGGTGGCTGATCTCCGAGCTCGGACGGGTGCACGCTCTTCATCTGCCGGACGACTCCCGAGGCTGCTCCTTGTCCGCGTCATTCCGGGGGAGGACGTTGACCTGTCTACGATCGCCGGCTTTCGGTCCGTTAGGGAGGCCGACCCCAGTTTCCTTGTTATTCGCAATACCCTGGCTAAGCTGTATGCCGCAGCATGTAATGAATCTTGTTGAACTTGTTGGGCTTTATTAATTTAAAGTCGGGCACCTGGTGCCTTTTATCTAAAAATTATTAATGAAAGTTGATTAATTGGGGGCTGGGAACCCCGCGCCAGCTCTTTTTGCAAAATTATTGGATAAGCGGATGAAGCCACTAGTCCATTGGTGAAAGTCTGTCCGAAGTAAATGACAAGATCGAAAGATAAAACACCACATACTTCCTCATGAGCTATAAAACATTGACACAAATAAGAGATAATAGCTTTTGAATTGTTTAAAGGTAGCACATGAAGTATTTACTTGGAATGGCAGGAAATACCACATAGTAGGTAGTTATGGTGGACACAAATGGCATAGGTTTTGGCTCAAGGTTTTGGATGCACGAGAAGAATTTCCTCTCAGTATAAGGCTTTGGCTAGCAAGGTTGTTTGAAGCAAACACAAGTATGAACCGGTACAACAAAACTTACATAAGAACATATTGCAAGCATTATAAAACTCTACATTGTCTTCCTTGTTGCTCAAACACTTTTACTAGAAAATATCTAGACCTTAGAGAGACCAATCATGCAAACCAGTTTCAACAAGATCTACGGTATTTCTCCACTAATAGGTTTAAACTACATGATGCAAGAGCTTAATCATGATCTACTTGAGAGCTCAAAACAATTGCCAAGTATCAAATTATTCAAGACAATATGAAGCATTTTCTGTTTCCAACCAAATAACAATGAGTGCAATAGCTTCCAACTTTTGTCATTGAACATTAAAAGTAAGAGCGAAGAACGCAAGTGTTCATATGAAAAAGCGGAGCGTGTATCTCTCCCACACAAGGATTGCTAGGATCCGAATTTATTCAAACAAAAATAAAAACACACAGACGCTCCAAGTAAAGCACATAAGATGTGACCGAATAAAAATATAGTTTCAATAGAAGAACCTGATAAGTTGATGAAGAAGGGGATGCCTTGGGAATCCCCAAGCTTAGACGGTTGAGTCTTCTTGAAATATGCAGGGATGAACCACGGGGGCATCCCCAAGCTTAGGCTTTTCACTCTTCTTGATCATATATCATCCTCCTCTCTTGACCCTTGAAAACTTCCTTCACACCAAACTTCTCATAAACTTCATTGGAGGGGTTAGTACTCAAAAAACTTTAATCCACTTTAGCCCTGTAGTGACACATTGCAAGAACTCAATAAAACATTAGCTACAGCTCTCCACGTCTAGAAAGCCTCACTTAAAGTCCACAAGAGACAATGCAAAAAAACAGAGACAGAATCTGTCAAAACAGAACAGCCAGTAAACACGAATTTTTAAGAGGTACTTCCGTTGCTCAAATCGGAAAACTCAAAACTAATGAAAGTTGCGTACATATCTGAGGATCACTCACGTAAATTGGCAGATTTTGCTGAGTTACCTACAAAGAATCATACCCAGATTCGTGACAGCAAGAAATCTGTTTCTCGCGCAGAAATCCAAATCTAGCATCAACCTTCTATTAGAGACTTCACTTGGCACAACATTGCAATAAAATAAAGATAAGGAGAGGTTGCTACAATAGTAACAACTTCCAAAACACAACAAAACAGTAGCAAAATAAACACATGGGTTATCTCCCAAGAAGTTCTTTCTTTATATCCATTAAGATGGGCTCAGCAGTTTTAATGATGCACTCGCAAGAAATAAGAGTTGTAGCAAAAGAGAGCATCAAAAAGCAAGTTCAGAACACATTTAAGTCTAACCCACTTCCTATGCATAGGAATCTTGTACTCGAATAAATTCATGAAGAACAAAGTGACAAGCATAAGAAGATAAAACGAGAGTAACTTCAAAATTTTAAGCATATAGAGAGGTGTTTTAGCACCATCCAAATTTCTACAACCATATTTTCCTCTCTCATAATAATTTTCAGTAGCTTCATGGACAAACTCAACAACATAACTATCACATACAACATGCTTTTCATGATCCATAAACACATAATTTTTATCAAGCTCAAAAATAATAGGATCAAAACTTTCTAAACCACTTTTATCAATACTATAACAAGATGATTGATCAATCTCAAAAGATATGGGACTCATAGATAAAGTCAAGAACTCTCCAATCCCATTTTCATTAGTAGTACAATTAATATTATCAAGTAACATAGGACCATCATCTAGAGATTTATCATAAACATTTGCCAAGCAGAACTCTTTAGTACCATGCATTTCGACATCAGGCACAAACAAAGCATTATCATAAGATTTATGAAAATAGCATGGATTATCATAGATAACTGGAGCATAATTATTCTCACAAGTTTTACTCATAGGGAATATTTCAAGAGAATCCACAGAAACATAACATTCATCCTCCTTTGGTAAGCATGGAGGACAATCAAATAGTGTAAGAGATAAAGAGTTACTCTCATTAGAAGGTTGGCATGGGTAGCTAATCCATTCTTCCTCCTTTTGTTCATCACTCTCCTCTTCTTTTTCATCCAATGAGCTTTCAGGTTCATCAATTTCCTCCTCTTTTTCATCCAATGAGATTTCAGGTTCATCAATTTCTTCTTCTACAGGTTCCTGCAAATTGTGAGTGCATACTTGTGCATTAATGAGTCTCTCTTTATAATCAATGATATAAGGATTATCACTGTAGCTTTCTATGCAAAAATTAAGGATATAAGAGACATAATCTTTAAGGTCCTTACAAACAACACAAGTTTCATAATTTTTAGCAATGAAGGATTCTGTCTCAGAGGCTCCCATAAATATGACAAATTGTTCTACCTCTTCAAACCCAAAATGAATATAGTTATTCCAATTATAGTTCTTAATTAAAACTTCCTCACTAAAGCCACATTGAAATTTAAGATGTTTAGTATCCCGTTTAGAGCAACAGTTTATATCATGGCGTTTAAGCAAGATTTTAGCAATTGTATTCAATTTTTCTATCACAGCACTCATAACTTTACCCGTTCTTGATTCTCTATAATTATTATATAATTCTATAAGCTCCAAATAGGTTGTAGGTTCTCCCATAATAGCAGTTTTTAATTATTATATAACTTTACCTGTTTTCCAAATAGGTTGTAGGTTCTCCCATATAATTCTATAAGCTCCAAATATGAGAAAAGTAAAACAAAACAAAAAGAAACTACACAAAAGTAAACTAAGCAAAATAATACTAGACAGAAATAAACTAAGCACAAATAAACTAGAAAAAATTAAACTAAGCAAAACAAAATAAAATAAAACAGAGAGAGAGGTAGAGTGTACTCCCCAGGTGAACTTATGAGTAGAGCTATGCCTCCCCGGCAACGGCGCCGTAAAATAGTCTTGATAACCCACAAGTATAGGGGATCGCAATAGTCTTCGAGGGAAGTAAAACCCAAATTTATTGATTCGACACAAGGGGAGGTAAAGAATACTTATAAGCCTTAACAACCGAGTTGTCAATTCAGCTGCACACTGGAAAAGCACTAGTAATAGGGGTGATGTGAAAGCAAGCAGTAATATGAGAGCAATAGTAACGAATAACACAGCAGTAGATAGCAGTAATATGAGAGCAATGGCACCGTAAAATAGTTGATACTACTTCCAATGTCATGTAGAACAAGTATATGATGATGAGAGATGGACCGGGGTTCCCAGCTATCTACACTAGTGGTAACTCTCCAATAACAAGTGTTGGGTGAACAAATTACAGCTTGGGCAATTGATAGGATTGAAATAGCATTAAGACGTAACATCAAGATTATTAATCATGTAGGCATGTTTCCCATATATAGTCATACGTGCTCGCAATGAGAAACTTGTACAACATCTTTTGTCCTACCAAATGGTGGCAGCCGGGCCTCTAGGGAATCTACTAGAAATTAAGGCACTCCTTTTAATAGATCACCGGAGCAAAGCATTAACACTCCGTGAAAACATGTGATCCTCATACCTAAGCCTTCCCCTCCAATTGTCCCATTTTCTGTCACTTTGGGGCCTTTGGTTCCGGACATAGACATGTGCATACAACTTGTAGATACAATCTAAGCAATAAGTATAGAGCTTAAATCTAAGATCATGCCACTCGGGCCCTAGTGACAAGCATTAAACACAACAAGATTGCAGCAACAATAACTTCACAAACTTATATAGATAGACTAATCATAATGTAACAATCCATCGGATCCCAACAAACACAACACCGATTACATCAGATGAATCTCAATCATGTAAGGCAGCTCATGAGATCATTTTATTGAAGTACATGGGGGAGAGAATACCAACTAGCTACATCTAGAACCCGTAGTCCATGGGGGACCTACTCACGGAGCATGATGGAGGCGGTGGCGTCGATGGAGATGGATTCCGGGGGCACTTCCCCGTCCCGGCAGGGTGCCGGAACAGAGACTTCTGTCCCCCGAATTGGAGTTTCGCGATGGTGGCGGCGCCCCTGGAGTCTTTCTGGAGTTTCGTCAATCGGTATCGATGTTTTAGGTCAGGACGGCTTAAATAGGCGAAGAGTCGGAGTCGGAGGGGCCACGGGGCCTCCTCACACTAGGGTGGCGAGCCCCCCTCCTGGGCCGCGCCGCCACCACGTGTGGGGCCCCTGTGGCACCCCTCCGGTCCCCTCTCGACTTTCTCGGATGGTTCCGGGAAAATAAGGTTCTGGGCGTTGATTTCGTCGAATTCCGAGAATATTGCCCGAACAGCCTTTCCGGAACCAAAAACAACGAAAACAACAGAATCGGCCCTTTGGCATCTTGTTAATAGGTTAGTTCCGGAAAATGCATAAAAACATTATAAAGTGCAAGCAAAACATGTAAGTATTGTCATAAAACAAGCATGGAACATCAGAAATTATAGGTACGTTGGAGACGTATCAGCGGACGATTTTGAGACGTTGTCTATCAGAACTTTTCTTGTAGTGTGAGCAGGAGCTGGGTTCTGTCTCTCTCGGCCCCAAATTGGCATTATTAAGAGCACCTTTTTTCCCTCTTTCTCTCTGTCCTTTTTTGTGGGGCCCCGGACTTACCAGTCCAGAACTCCTGTTATGCATACAATTTCACGATCCCAAGATCATTCCATCGTGAATACATAACCGAACTGATACCAGATTACATCATCCATTACAGTACCGAAATAACATTAATACGGAAGTCTTACATCATAGGCCATCAAGGCCGAAGTTCAACAAACAACAGCGGAATTTATTTGACTCCAAACAGCGGTGGAACCCAAGTCAGGCCTTTACCCTACAGGCGGCTGACCGGGAGAGCGTCCTAGTTCGCGTCTTCGGCGTCGTACTCTTCTTCTTCGTAGTACTCCTCTTCAAAGTCTGGCCAAGTAAATAGCCAGGACAACAATGCCAATGAGTACGTTTGAATGTACTCGCAAACCACCTTAGAGAGAAGTAAAAGATATGCAATATGGCAGTAGCAAAGAACAGGCACTAAACTAGGGCGACAAGGAGCGAGAGGTGGTTCCTCTCGAGAGAATGACATTTCCATATCTTTGTTGAAAACTTTTTGGTAAACCATTTTATTTGCAGACTAATAGGTAAGGGTGACCCAATTTAATTTCATCCATCTCATATGGCCATTTCCTTTCCCACTTTCCACCGTACCTCGCAGGTACCTTTCCACCAGTCCCACTGGCGTCACTTTCCCAAATCAACACATTGAGAAAACACTTTTATAAAACAAAACTCCTTTTGATACTCAGCACTTCCTTTCCCGCGTCCATTGCCGCGGACACGGCTATTCGAATAGATTTTACACTCTGCAGAGGTTGTACACTTTCCCCACAAGATCCGAATACTCATCGTGTGGGCATCATCCCTGCATAATAACCTATGCCACGACAAGTACCCGATCGTAGTTTTTCGCCTGCTCGCCTTAGCCCAAGACATGCCGCCTAGAGTTGTACCTCCCAACACCAGAGTCCGAGGGGTCGTTTACCCAGGAGTAGCAAATTCCCCGACCAGCTCGATCCTCCGGAATGCCGCGACCAACTGCGGGGCATTATTCAATGGGAGCTCATAGGTTGTACCCTGCCTTCGTCCGAGACGGAAAGGCGTTCCCGGCTCGTCGGGAAGGCCACGGTCGATAGGTGTCCATGCTCGGACTACCCCTTACATTTGCAGGACCCAAACTAAGGCGAGACAAACTACTACGCTACGCCCCGTCCCACTAAAGGGTAATGTGGTTGTACTGGCTAGGTCCGGTGATGTACTCAGTCAACAAAAGGTTTTCGAAAACAATTTTTCTTCACTTCTCTTGCTCCAAGCAAGTCTTTTCTGCTTAAAAACATTTAATCAAACCACACTTGGGCAGGGCTACCCCATTCCAAGGTTTTCGAAAAACTTCTTTTCAGGAAAACATTTTCATAACCATTTTTCCAGGGCTCCCATCCTATAGTCCAATTCTTCTTCGAAAAATGGCGACAAGGATGACAAGGTGATAATCACCATATCACTAATAGAGATGTGTTCAGTAGGTACCAACGAGGGCTGCACCCTAAGGGTGGATTAATAAAACTCCGGGTGGCACTAACCACCGACATGAAAATAAAAAGACATGCACGTTATAAAACCTGCAATAATTCAAGAGTAAGATATATAGGATCAGCGATGCATCAAGAGGTGGCTTGCCTTGATCAGCAAAGTGTCCCTGGTCTTCTTCTGCAAATCCCCCGAAATCACCTCCTCCTTCGTTTCCGGCGGCGTTCGAATCTATCGTCGCAAAAATAAAACAAGCACACCATACCAAATCAACAAACCACTCAAGAATAGTTCACACAAAAATTTGATAAAATCACAGTATGTAAAGGTTCACAAATGCAAGCTACTGAAAGTGGTTTCACCCATTTATGATTTTTAAAACAAATGATATGATTTTTGCAATTCCAGAAATGACTTAGGAACCATTTAAATGGTCTAAATCTTTCTGTATGTCACAAAAATGCATGCAGCATACCTACTGAAAGCTAATAACATGTAGAGTACACATGCACAAGAATCACATGCAAATAATCTTTTAAATGACCTTGGCCAATTATCTAAGACAGAAACCAGAGCATACAAACAGCAATCCACACCAGTATCAGAGCATCACCAACCAACACCAAACATACCCCTGGATAGGTGAGAATAAATGTGAACTAACCCCACTGGTTTGGTATTTTTCTGATTTGTAAATGATTTTATAAAAATCAAATACTGAAAACATATACTGTTTCAGTAATTAAATTCTTGGAATTAAACTATAACTCTTAAAAATATTTCCTTTGGCACAAAATTACCCTATAAATATATCTACCAGTAGCACTTGAGTTTGTTTCAAAATCATTATTAGTTTTCAAACTAAAAATCATTTGCTGGCTCTCTGGACAGATATTGTTTTCTAAAACAATTAAATCCTAGGAAGCTCCTGCATGTGGGACTAGTGCCAAAATTAAGCTATCTACATACACTTCACAACCAAACTAACCTCATGCAGAAAGGTTGCATAAATATCACACACTAAATAAATTACACAATCAGATACTTTGAGGTTTGTATTTTTCAGCATATTCACAGCACAACATCACATGCATGTAATTATTTGTGGTAGAGATTTCATTTGTGAGCATTTAGAACTTTGAATCAACAAATTTGAGCACTCGAGGAATTTATGGAATTTAAAAACCTACAGACATATGTACTGGCAGATTTGAACTAGATTTAAAAAGGAAATGAAAATGGGGCGGGGCTGGCGGTGCGGCCCAGATCGGCTGAGATCTGGCGCTGGGCGGCCCAACACCATCAGCGACGCGCGGGAGCCGGGATTTGAACGGGAGGGCGTGCGTGGAGGCCACGCTGCCGTGCGGGGCCAGGGGCGCATGCGGCCGTCCGATCAAGTGAGGATCGACGGCCGCTGTGCGTCGTCCTCCCGGCGCCATGCACGAGGTGCGCGGCGTGCACCGGCAAGGCTGGGAACTGGCGGAGGCGCGTGTGCTCACCTCGGTGAACAGATGATGACGGGGCCGGGCGCGTTGGAAGCGGAGGAGCGTGCTCCGTCGAATGGCGGTCGCGGCGGCGAAAACAGAGGCACTTTTTTCGGCGGACGTTGACGGCGGCGTCAACGCTGTTCGGAACGCCGGCGTCTACAGGCAATCCTGGGAAGAGAAAACGGCGCGTAAGAATGAGGCGAGGATGGGGCTTCCAGTGGAGGTGGTGGCGGACGAAACAGAACCTCCTTTTTCGGCGAGCGACGGCGACGGCCACGGACTGCTGTTCGGGATGGCGCCGCCGGTGAGCACACCTGGGAAGCAAGATTGTGTGCGTTAGAGAGAGGGAACCAGGGAGCATCCAGGGAACCAAGTGAGAGAGGAAACGGGGGAGTCCCGCGACGGCAACCTTCACCGTGAGCTCGCAGACGCCGAGCTCGAGCACGGGGTGCTGGGAGGAGTGGAGCTCCCCTCCTCTGGGGAGGTGAACTGGAGGTGAAGGGTGGTTCTGGTGGCGAATGGGTTTGGACGGGGGAGGTCTGGCGCGTTTTAAAGGGCGACGCCGGTGCACGGTGCACCGGGTCCGTGGCGAGAGAGAGGGGGCGGGCGGCAGCAGAGGATTGGTGGAAATGGGCGGCGAGCTACGTGTCCAAGACACGGTGCCATGCCGTGGAAGCACGCGCCCGTCGTCTGCAGCGAGACAGCACGGCGACGACGCGATCCGTCACGCGTTCGACAGACTGACGGGACTGGGCGTCGGGGTTGGCGTGCACGGGGAGGAAGAGGCTGGCGAGGCGCTTGTCTACGAGGCGCGGGAGCACGCTGCTATGATCGCCTCGTCGCCCAAGTCCACCGGAGCGCGGTGTGGGTCGGCCAGCGTGGACGTGCCCGTGGTGACGCGCACGCCGACGGTTGGGGGTCGATCGTGCTGCAGAGGAAGGAGGGGTGCACAGGAGGGTGGTCTAGGAGGAGTAGGGAGGTGCAGAGGCATCGGGGCCTCCTGGTTCCGCCAGTGCATGCATCAGAAAAGAGAGAGGGAGGAGAGCGTCTCCGTGCGGTTTGTCTCCAACGGAGGGATGCGACGGGAGAGGGTGATAGGGAGCTAGGGGAGGGACAGGAGGGAGGGTAGGGTTGGAGTAGCTTCAGGTTTGGCTGTGTCTAAGTGGAGGCATGCACTATTGGCAGCTTGTGCACTCCAAGCCCCGGCCACCTCCTCTCTCCCACTTCCCTCTTAACCACATGGTGCCAAATGCATGCATAAACATGTGATCCGTGTGTGTAGAGTAAAAGAGTGGAGAGAAGGGAGATGGGGTCGAATTCTGTCCATATGCTGGTGGTTTGGAGGAGTAAAGAGAAGAGAGAGATAGATAGAGAGATGCAAGGTAATGTGGTGGTGTGATGGCCGGCATGGCCATCCTCCACATTTTTATTTGTTTGAAAATTTCGGTCCACACACTAGGGCATGTCCCAAGGCAAGGTTGAGACAAAATATGATGAGCCAAAAAGGCTACTTGTTTGTAGAGTTTTCAGATTTGAGAATGAAAATAAAAATAAAATAAAAATGGATGAAATTTGGAGGAGGAAAATTTGGGTGGAGGCATGATCTTGCAAGATCATTAGCACATGCCAAGGATCAGAATGATCTAGGGTTTTTGCAAGGTTTAAGTTAATAAAACTAGTACTAATTAAAAAGGGTGTCTCATGGAAAACAAAGTTTTAGGAATCCATGCCAAGTGGAGATCATCACTAGATACACACATGCACTCACTCAAACAAAACAAGATCAATTATGCATGCAAATTTTTAATTTGAAAAAAAGTTTTTGTTTGCCCTGAATTTTGCATTCCAAACTTTAAACAAATGCACAAAAGTTGGGTTGTTACATTTTCACCAAAATAGTATCAAATCTAGAGAAGCTTGCATTTCTGTATTTCTTCAATTATTTGTGCCTTTTGGCACTCGTTGTTTTCCCAATATGGCAGCAAATCTAGTACTCCCTCTGATCCATATGTATGTAGTTAAATCTAGAAGCAAATCTCCAGGGTAATGTACGATAAATTCACAGTCATAGTAAATAGAGGAAACAAAGACCAACAAAATATAGTAGAATAGGGATAGATAATAGGGATCCCTCCCTAGATAATAAGCTGCATACACAGCAGCCAACATAGTAACAGGTTCGAGGTTTTTGACAGCACCATCATATTAACAACATAACAACAAGGGATCCCTAGCTAACAACAAAGGGATCCCAACAACAAAATGGGAGGCAGCAGCAGCACACGTCCAGGACTCTCCCTCCACTTGTTGCTGCAGCTCCCCTTGGGAGCCTTGGGCTTGAGCGGAGGCATGCGCCCGGCGGAGATCTCCACCCGCTGCATGCTGCGGAGGTGCATGCCGAGCGTCTTGTGCTTGGTGCGGAAGGAGTAGACGTTCACCGTCGTGCCGACCTTGGGGAAGGTGTTGCTGATGTTCTCGGCATGCATGACGAGGCAGTTGAAGTCCGTGGCGCCGAGTCTCCTGGTGCAGAAGGGGCACCTGTAGACACCCTTGGCGAAGTAGGACATGTACTGGCCGACCTGCAGCCTCCGCAGCGACTCCGGCGAGTCTTGACGTCCTCCTCCTCGTCGTCGCTGCCGACGTCGCTGCCAGACATCTGATCCATATCAAACAGAAACTATGAGTGAATGATTTGCAACGATGACGAACGTGCATGATAACAAAGTTAGAAAAAACAGAGTCAGCCTCAGTTAGAGTGTGCATGATTATATATCTACAGGGAAGGTGTTAGCGAACCAAAGCTCATGCACAACAGATTTGTACATAGCAATGGTTCGATGAACCCTCCCTGTAAAAATTTGTGCCCAACGATTCATCATAGGCAAAGAAACAGATTCCAGATCTGAACTTGAACACATTCCAGATTATTTGAAAAATTAAACGGTTGATATCTTTTGATTAGTGCATAAAATAACTGATTGAGATCCCATGATTACTTGCATAAATTAACCGATTGAGATCCAATTATTACTTGCATAAATTAACCGAACGGCCGAACCCCAAATCTTAAAGGAAATCAAGAAGTGATCAAAACAAAATGGAATAAAATCGGCGCAAATATTAGCCCAATACTCATCCATCTACACCAGCAAAAATAGGGTTCAAAAAGGAATGGGTCCTCCAGGAAGGTGTCGTAGGGGTTCGGGGGCGGGACATACGGCACCGGCTCATAGGGGTCAAATCCCGGCGGGATCTGACCGCCACCGGCGGCAGCAGCCTCCGATGCACCGGCGGCGGCGGCGGCGACGTCCGTTGAGGGGACGATGTCGAAGAGGGAGGCATCGCGCTTGGAGCCGACGGCGCCATCGACGATGGGATTGGCATTCTCCTTGTCCATCTCGCCGGCAGAGGAGAGGGAGAGGGAGAGGGTTTTTTGCTTGGGAGCTTTGGAGAAGATGATGGGACGTGAGAGAGGCGTCGTTGCGTGGGCGAGTGAGAGTGACAGAGATAGTGGGAGGAGGCGTCTATAAAGGCGAGGGGTGGTTAATGCGACCCGCGTCCTACGCGTCCACCGCTGCACGTATGCACGTCTTGGACTTCTGCAATGCGACACGTGTCCACGATTGCACGTCTTCGACTTCTGCACCGCGACCCGCGTCTACGCGTCAACAATTGCACGTCTTCCATTTCTGCACCGCAACACGCGTCCTCGAGTCTAACCCTGGAAATTTAGATATACTCAGGTATAACCTCGAGTCATATACTAGCATTTTTTGTGTGCTCAGTTTTCCCCTTGAGTGCTAATACTGGCTAGTGCAATATGCTCAGTTTTACCCTCAAGTGGCTGGTCAACAGTACAAGTCAACAAATGGGATTAACTAGTTAAATGAGTCATTTAATGTGCAAAAAATTCCGAAAAATAGTGGCACATACTCATGGAGTCTTTACCACAAATTACCAGTTCTCAAAACATAGATAAGTCATAGATAAATCAAGTTTTACCACAAATTGCCACTTCTCAAAGGCCTTCTCAAATCACCTAGTAGCTATGAAGCTGCATGGTTTTCCACAATAAGCCCTTCCCAAAACAGCTTTCCCCAAAACATACTTTGTCTAAATGAGGTCACAATTCGCACACTCATGTATATTTGTATTGCAAATAGTTTGAGGTAGGCCAAGATGGGTTTCATTGTACAAAACACGCATTTTCCATTTTTTAAATCTCATATTTGAATCCCTTAGTCTATTTATTACACAGGTGCCCTTGGTTTCTTGATACTACTCAGTTTTGCCCTCTCCCACCACAAATTCTCGCAGATGTGCAACATTGCTTTGATTGGTCTAGCCCATGTCACGCGGATCGTGCCCGCCGACTGTTGATCGTATGATCTAACGGGCAGGATAACCCCTCTCTCTCTCTGTCGGCGGTTACCTTCCACTCTCTAAGTATGCTAAAGGGCGGTTTTCTGTATTCATTTTCACGCGCTAAAAATTATAAACTCTTGTTGTAGCCATTAATTTTCACGCCAAAAATGATAAACCATCACCGATTTATTGTAGCCATTAATTTTCACGAAAAAAATGATAAACCATCACCGATTTGTTGTATCCATTACTTTTCACGCAAAAAAATCCCTTTTGAGAAGGTCGAAAAAACCTAACTTGTTACAAAAGCTGGTTTCAGTGAGACCTAACCAAATTTGGCATACATGATGCCATATCTATAACAACAAGGAATATCTAAAAGGGAAAGTTTCACAAAATTTGAAATTTAGGGCTGAAAATGATGACATACATTATGCCATAACTTGTTACAAAATCTGAAAATCAATTGGGGATTATAAAGGGAAATAAAAAGTTCGAAAAATGTAAAAACGAAACAATCTATCTATCTATGTATAGAAGATTAGCTATATGAATTTTGAGGTCATTTAGAGAATGTAGAAAAAATCACCTTGTTAGAAAAGCTGGTTTCAGTGAGACGAAACGGCATGCGTTTAAGCAAAGTGATTTTTTTTAACATCTCCAAATGACCCCAAATTTGCCATACATGATGCCATACGTGTAACAACAAGGAACCCTATCTAAAAAGTGTCAAAAAGTTTGCCCAACCGTATAGCTCTATCAAAAAGAACCTCACCATGGCGCTAGTATAATTTTGGGCTTAGTTACAAGGGTCCCTAGTTACAAACTTTCTTTACCTAACCTTCAACACGAAACTTGTTTCAAATCACTTTTGGTGTACAAGAAACAAATCCCACCTTGATTCGAGCACCACAGCCTCCAAACGATGCCGATGCCGATATCGGCATGATCAGAACGACTATGCTCGCCGCCACTGCTAGGTCACCGTCGGGATACACCGTCAATCCCGTCCCCTCATTCGATCACTAACACACCAGAGATACCGCCGAGGCCAATGCCGAACGTACATGCTGATGCCAATGCCGAACATGCATGCACGCCGCTGTGGGCACGGCCACGCCGCCCCGCTATGCTGGACGCCACGGACCACCGCGAGGTCTTTCCCTTCGCCACCACACTCTTCTAGCACCCATCTATACACGCCAGAAAGGAGAGACACTAGTTTTCTCTACATTGCTCGCGTTCGTGTCGGACACGGTAAGTCAAAGTTTTGAGGTAGTCGTCGATGTCGTCGACCATTTCTTCTCATCTTTGCATGGTTAAACGCGTCTAGTTCATATCTATCTAATGCGTCTGGTCTCACCTCATGCAGTTCTTTGTGGACGTCGATCTCATCTCGGCACCCCGCAGGCCACCTCCTCCGTGCCATCGCTGTAGAGCTCCGTTTAAAAATCTATTCCTACCCGTGTATTGCCCATTGTATCAGCGCCAGGGCCCACTTGTCATTCGATATACCGAAGCCCCACTCGTGCGCGTTTTTGTCAGGGATACACCGATGCTTACGGTCAAACAAAGATGGATGGTCTGACGTGTCTTTGCGGGCTCTACGTGGCCCCACTAGTCAGAAGATAATGGTCAACCGTCGGGCAACCGGCCGTTACATCACGTGTGATGGTTTCAGACAAAGGCTTGGGTAAAACTGAGGAAAAACTAAGGAGCTGGGGAAAACTGAGCACAACTAAGGACCCGAGGGCACGAAAATAGAAAGCCCTTTTAGTCCCACATCGCCACTTTATGTAAATTGCCTCCAGCCTATACCCTATATAAAGACCCCAAGGGTAGCCCCAAGCACACACACAGCGCCCTGCGCTCCTCTCTCTCCCCACACGCAGCCCCGCGCAACGCTGCTTTTCTAGCGACACAGCTATTTGCGACGCACACGGGCGACGTTATTTGGGAAAAGCCGCGACCCGACGCATCTCTCGCCAGGTAATAATTCTATTTCCTTCCGCCCGACTTCGCAATTTTATTTTCTCAGATCCACACCTCCTCCGTTTAGAATAGTGATTCTTTCGTTAAGTTTGTAATTAGAGTCTCTATTACTTTCATGTAGGAAGTTTTTCCATCCGAGCAACTTGTTCGGACAACTTTTCGTATACCATTAGAACTATAACCACTCCTGTCTAGTTTTGTAAAATTCATATCTTAAGTTCTATTCGTCGGATTTTGACAAACCCTATACCGTTGGAATCAGCAAATCACGTAGATCATGTTAGACATGTTGCGTGGCAGTTCTTTATTTTCGCGGTACCCTTTGATCCGTAACATCATCTATAAAATAAATCCTACAAACTTTTTTCCGAGAGATTCTTTTGGCGATACGCTTGTAATGGAATTCTCTACAACTTCCGTGTAGAAAGTTCTTCCATCCGAAAAACTTCTTCTAATGACTTTTCGCGAAAAGTGCAGTCCTATGACTGGCTTCAACATAGTTCCTTTAGCCAAATTGATCCTTATGATCATACCCATCTTACAGGACCAGTTATAATTCTTTATCATGTTCACAGATAATGCATAGCTTACCCCTGATTGTTTAGTTCATATCTATCTATTATATATTAAAAGTAAATTACGGGCTCACCAGAAAAAAAGAAATTACTGTAGAAAATCCCACAATAATCAGACACATCTGGCCGTCAATTTAACTTAATAACTAATGACAGCCAATGGATTTGAAGAAAAACAGAGTTCATCAAATTTACCCACCAATGCCATCACATGAGTACGACTCATCTCTTTCTCTATTAAAACATGCATTAGCGCCGCCGTAAAAAAGATATGCTCATAATTTGTTCGTCGAGACAAGCTCGAGATCCACAAGGTCGCCATGATTCCCTCGGTGCGGTGCAAGATGCAAGATCGCTGCATACTCCTCCTCTACCTGTGCGCGCGTTTATTGCCCTGAAAGATCCATGCAAAGGAGCGTATCATGGCCTTGATCTGATCGGGGGTGTGATCGCGGGCGAGGAGGGCCGGTCCAGTCAAACTTCCTTGTAGTACACTTTCTGGTACGTGGAGTGGCCGCCCCATCTTCTTCAATTTTTTAGATTTGTTCCATCTACATCTGCACTTTTACTATTCTATTCTACTACCTCCGATGTATTATGCCAAGTCACAGTTTAACGATTACATGTTTAGTATGTGTATCTAATCAAGGAGCTAGCAGCTGGATTCATGCCTGGGATTTTGCTTTTTCATCTACGATCGATCCAATATTTTTCTTATGTATGAACCAATCTGTTTGAAATACACTGGAGTTTATCGGAGGAAAGGATCTGGAGTGTTCTCTAACTACCATCTGATATACTTTCCATCTCTGAACCAAGCCTGCATTAGCGCCACCTTAAAACTAATCTGCTCATAAGCTGTTCGTCCAGAAAATCATGGATGGATTCGAATCCTACATCCGATAATTGGTACATGCACGGACACATCGAGGGTTAAAGAAGCCTAATTGATCATCCCTAGACTTGCAGGAAAAAAATCTAAGATATCGGCAACGGACGCTCGCGCAGGACTTCTTAAAACAGAATTGGGATCTACGCATCCCTAAGTGGCCAGTGTTGATATTGCTCTCACCAATACAGCCGGCAATTTACAGGTTATTCAATCCAGCTGTGTCCAAGGAGCGAAGCCACTGTGCGTGATAATATCAAGGACAAGACATGGTTCAGGGATTTCCAATACTGATACATATGCATATATGTACATACGAGCAAACAGGATTAGGAATAGGCAGAAAAGCACACGGTGCTTATTTACATATTTACTATTTTTTACTAATCTAGCTCAATTCATCCGATCGACCGGCTATTCTGCACGCTGCATGCATGGACTCCGATGGCTGGTGGGGTCAGGCAAGAAGAAATTAATGTCCGGCTCAGGCAAGATGACTTGCTGATGCATCATCGGAATCGATCCATGCATGCATTGTGAGTGGTATCACGTAATCCTTTTTGTACTTTCAGAGAAGCAGAGGAATATTATATTTGAGTTACTTTCTCAAAACAATAGTTGTTTTCTGGTTAGACATGTCGTGAAGGTGTGCCATTCTAAATAATTACCGATGTTAGAAAAATAATAAGATCGATGGAATTATTTGGTTCTTTATTTGAAAGGGAGAATGGCTAACCAGTCTGAAGTTTCTGAACATGTAGTTTCTCAAGTCAGCACTTATATTATCAATGAGCCTTTTGTTTCTTCCTTTATTTCTCAATATAATTGTTACTACTCCTTCCGTTTCGAAATTTTTTCTTACATTACTCTAAATTGGATGTATCTATACTCTAATTTTTTTTTCTAGGTACATCTAAATTTAAACAAATTTTGTCAGATGGAGAACATAAAACATATGGTCAATATTATCATATCACCGGATACTCTGGACACTCGCTGAGAATTTTCCCTGTTGGGACCTATAGACATCAGCACATTTTTTTATTGCTCCATTTAATTGGTACGTCTGTTTGGTCAATCTTATCATATCACCTGGACCATTCTTCAGCTATAAAAGCATGATTATATAGGTGAGATTGGTAATAATGATTCTTCAACTTAGTTCTTATTTTGTATGACTATGAAAAATGTATACGCTTGGTGATTTGGAAATATCATAGTCTTTGGTTATTGGTTGCACCAAGGTTGTCGTGTCTTAATACTAACTAAGAATATTGTCCAAGCATGGCCTATTGAACATTTGGGTACGTTTATATTTATTTCATGTCAGTCTGAGCTCAGTTTTTGTCTATAATATTTTTAGCGAAAAAACAATGTATGTACATGATTCATTCTTATTAGATTATAGTAGTATTTTGATTAAATAAAATTGTCATTCAAGGTAATATATCATGAAATTGTGTCATATAATAGTGTCACGAGGAAGTGCATGCATCCTTTCCTCCGCTGCAGATTTTTCTTTCAATTTTACTGCCATATGTGCTCACAAAAAATACAAACCAACCATTCACTAAACAACTATTTTATATTCAAACCCCACAAAAACTGTATTTCTATGAAACTCAAGAGATGAGGTTGTGGAGCCTTGGTACTTCGAAGAGAAAAAATTATATGCATGCTCTAAGGCATTTCATAGTTATTTCCCTTTTCTATTACATAATCACTTATTTTGTATAATAATATATAACGGTTGATTATGTAAGTTTTTTCCTTTTTATTTAATTTACTAAGAATCCACAAAACTGTCTCATACTATGTTGCCAAGGAGGACGTAGGATATTATGGTCCTTTCTTAACTTAGTTCCTAACAGTCCTTTTGACAATACTAAAATAAGAACATTCATGGGTGTCTTTTGGTGATATATTATTGCCCATTTGTGCCTACTAAGTGGTTTCCATAATAGTAAACACTCAAACATGTGGTATTCACCCTACATCGTAAAAATATAACTTCAAAACTCCATATAGACTTCATGTTTGTAACTTGACTGACTAAAAGCCGTCCGATGACTGATTTCTCAGCACTCCAAAATAAATATTAAAGATATAAAATATGCATGAGTAAAAACCAAACAATTTGTTTGGTGCAAACACAAATGTAAGTATTATCCTCATTTCCGAACATTCGACGCGTATACAAATATAAGATAAGATGGAGAACTAATGCATGTCAAATAGTCAAGAAAAATCTTCAAATTCCAATAATAAGTTAAACGCTTACAACATCATTTAGGCTTGCCATGCTTAAGGTCAATGAAAGTATTAATAAAAAATATTCCTAAAAAAACATTACTAAAACTTAATAGTCAGCTGGGTACTTTATTTAGGCTGTATCTAACTGAATGTGCATGTGTTCCTTTGATGTTTTACCTAACACAATATTGTATTAATATTAATATTATTGTAATAAAAAATTGCAGATTCCATTTAATATGCACATATTACAAATTTTTATGAGTATCTTTAATATTTAAATAATATACATTTTACTAGATTCAAGAACTTCCGATGAAACATTCTAAACATTGATTATGTGAACTGCTACTCTAACCATTTCACAATATATAGAACACATTTGAAAATTTACGGCCTTCAAATTTTCAGTTATAATAGGCCTAAAATATTAATAGAAATGCATCTAACATCAAATCATTTTTGAGGCGTATATGGGGCTAATATTTTCGCGGCCATACACCCGTGCATATATTAGTGATCGAAGTTTTGAAACAAATGATAGACACATACCTCTATTTCTTATATTCTTGAATATAGAAATATATATAAGTATTGATTTAAAGCTATTAATAATGGTTGCCCACGCATGTGCGTGGGACACTGTGCTAGTTATTCAAATAACAATTGCATTATTTGAGTAAAGTGTGTCATGTTCTAGTTTAGATTTTACCTTGCTTTAGTAGGGTGGAGATACTCTACCCCATATCACATGTGATGAACCTTTGTTATTCATTAGGCTCCGCGAACCAAATTCCGATATCATTCATGCCTATACAACCTCATGCCATTCAACCCTTCCACTTAGTTCGAACTATTCAAACTTTCAAATGAGTTATTTCAATAGTTCAATATATCATTAGTTCATATTCAATGATATCTTGTGCTACTTTGATAAGTGTTGTCACACTATGTCAATTGCATAAGTCTTGATATGCAGTACTCCATCCGATAGCACCACCGTCCAAAATATTTGAATCACTTTGCAAATATTCAAATTCAAATATGAGAATTTGAGTATATATCCATTATCGATTACTATAAGCCTTTCTCAACATGATTCTTTTGTGAAGGTGAAACTCATGACCGCATCCACACACCAATACCACTAGACACTTTACCTTGAACCAATATCGTGTCTATCCAAATTCTTTTTCGTTCACCCCTTTGAATTAGTTTAAAACTATTCAACTTACAAATGAGTAAATTGAGTACTTTCATATGTCATTGGTCCATACCCAAGCCTATGTGTAATTCATACTATTGAGTAATTGTTGTCACACTTATTCAGTAGTATTGTTGTTGCACTATTTGTCACTTACCACTACTAGGAAAAAGCCTATAGGTGGAGGCAAGTGGTGCCGGCGCACCACCTGACGTGCGCCGGTGGAAGGAGTTGCCGGCGCACCACATTTCCGCCGCGCCGGCGATGCAGGCGTACTGCCGGCGCACCACAGGATTTGACGCACCGGGAACAAGTTTTGGCATGGGCTCGCACGATTCGGGCCAGGCCCAAGAATTATTGCCGGCGCACCAGCCCAGGGCCGACCTGGCCCGCAGGAGATATAGCCGAATGGGCTATGTGCTGCCAGCGCACCCATGCCCTGGTGCGCCGGTAGTAACCTGGGCAGTTATTTCTGCTCAACAACCACTCCCCCCACTCCCATTACTCCACTCCTCCACAAACCCGAGCCTTCTCCCAACCCAGCTCATTTTGCCTATTCCTATCCCCAATTTAGCTAATTTGACCAAACAAAATCATATTTTTTGAGCAAATCTTCCCTTCCTACATGCATCTCCCACATCCCCCTATGTAGATCTAGATCTACTATCCCGCATTGACCGCTCAATCTAGATCTAGAAAGTCGGCTTCCATGCGCCGTGGTCGCGGCGCGACGTCTCGATCTCGTTGACGAATATATCAAACAAATAGGTGATTAATGAACAAATTGAGGAATGAAATCGATATATATTGGACATTTGATGCAACAGCTCGTGTGTGGCATATATATATATATATATATATATATATATATATATATATATATATATATATATATATATATATATATATATATATATATATATATATGTTGTGTTTGTGCTTGTGCTTGTGTGTGTTGGCGTTGAAAATGAGTTGCCAACGTTGCGCCGAAATGTTGATTCTTTAAGTTTCTGTTTCGGCACATTTCTGGTGCTCCTATGTCCTACCCTGTAGGAAGGTCATGCCAAAATTTTCCGTGAAAACTACCGACGGATGCATGGTTCTAATCAATTATATAATCTTACCGTGCAGGTGATAATGGTTATCGAGATGAGTGAAAGCGTCGTGATGAGATATCTGAAACATGCGATCATCGACATGTATGAAAATAACCGCACGGAGGTATTGTGTCCAGTGCCGAAGATGCAAACGAGTGAAATGGTTTGACCCCTATTCGTGCAAATTGCAAGGGCACCTGCTCACTAATGGTTTCATGCATGGACACACTCAATGGATGAGTGATGATGGCGCGGAGGTCAATGGGGCGACGGCAGCAGGTGGTAATGGCCGGCAAGAAGGAGGGCATCATGATATTGATGACGATGAAGAGTTTGTCGCACATGACGATAACCTTGACGACGACAATAACCTTTACGACGACAACAACCTTAACGACGACGAAGAGGTGCCGCTAGCTTCAGTCGTGCGGGACCCTCATCTTCAAGATCTGCTTCTCGAAAAGACGAAAGACGCCAAGCGGAAATCAAAGCTTGAGCAACTCGAGATAGACTCGAATACTCCGTTGTACGACTCAGTGTCGCGGGTTGGGGAGTCCCGCTGAGAGTAGCTCTCGATGTGTTGCAGATGAAGGCGAAACACGGATGGACGGACACAAGCGTCGACGACATCCTGGAATACGTGAAAGATCTCCTTCCTGCCGGGAACACGTGTCCTGGTAGTCTAGCCGAGGCCAAGAGAATCATGTGCCCTCTCGAGTTACCCCACGAAAAGTATCACGCCTGCATCAATGACTGTATCATGTATCGCAAGGAGCACATGGACAAGACCAAATGTCCTGTGTGTGACGCTGAACGGTACAAGAAAGGGAAGAAGAAAGCTCCTCGGAAAGTTGTGTGGTACTTCCCGCTCCTCGGAACGTGATTCATTTCACATAAGCCATTCCGAATTCTTTTCATGCTTTTGTAAAGCATAAAGCTTCTTCAATTATATCTTGGATGGTCCCTTACTTTCTAATCATGTGAATTGCCATCCAAACTCTCACAGCCATATCTTGCAAGCCAAACCCATGCCACACCTTAGTACCATAGAGCAATTTTCGATTGTTGTCTTGTTTGATTTTCTTGTTGTTGTTGAATGGTGTGTTTATGTTGTGCTATATTTTATATTATAGTTCATACGGAGAGGCACGTATTTTGATTAAGAGAAGTGAACGCGCTTCGACTACCAAAAAGGCAAGTGACACTCAATTCCTACCTATTTTATTACGCATTAGTGTTTTTCAACTAGTATGCATGGTAGGATTTTTTTTTCGAAAATTATGCTATGCTTATCAATCCTAGTAGTGTGTAGCCACCCTTGAACCATTGCTAGTATTCTTAGTATGCCTAGCAATAACAAAATGCCACTACTGTTTTTGATTGTTTTGGATTGGGAGTATTGAGAATTAAAATTAACAACCTTAATGAATCACCTGGGTGGATTGGTTGAGTGGTGGGCGGCTGCTCAGGGCTCCGATCCCTGGAGTTAAACAGTGGACAGGTGGGTACCTGAGAGCGCGCAGTTGAATAGTGGTTGCTCTAGACTGCACCTCTGGTTTTCACTAGGGGATCGTGCGGGGGTTTACTACCTATAATGGGTTTTAAGCCTGTGGGTTTCACTTGTGGATAGCCACCCAGGATTAAAGAGATTATTATGTCGTCCATATTTTAGTTAGCTTCCAGTGCAGCCTTATGGTATTATGGGCTCTGCCAGGATTAAGTAAGTTGTGAGGTCCAACTTGTTTGCTAGACATGATGATGTGGCTGCAGCCAAATGGGAACGGGTCTAGCTAGTATGGTTGAAATCTTCTTCTGAAAGATCTTATCTCATTTCTTCTCTTGGGAAAGGTGGGTCTTTGATACGTCCAATTTGCATCACTATTTTATATCATAACTTGCTGTTATTCATTGATATATTTCATATTTGGAGATAATACTTATGTTATTTCATCTATTTTGCATGTTTCATGATTGTTGGAGGATCGCGCACCGGAGCCAGGATTCTGCTGGAAAAAGCATCGTCAGAACGCAATATTTCGGAAGATCAACAATTGACGGGAATTACACGAAAATTCCTACTTTTCCAGATGACGAAGGGAGCCAGAAGGGGGAGCTGAGGAGGGCCGCCATGGGCCCCCCTCACAGGCCGGCGCGGGCCCTGCCCTGGCCGCGCCGCCCTCTGAGGAGGGGGCCCACAATCCCCTCTCGCCTCCTTTTCTTCGCGTACTCCTTCGTCCCTAAAACCTAAGCCAGAGAGGTACGTCGCGAAGAGCCACAGCCGCCTCTGCGGGGCGGAGAACACCAGAGAGAAAAGAGCTCTCCGGCGGGCAGGAATCCGCCGGGGAAATTCCCTCCCGGAGGGGGAAATCGACGCCATCGTCACCGCCATCGAGCTGGACATCATCTCCATCACCATCACCATCATCTTCATCATCATCACCGCCGTCTCCACCGCTGCACCTCGTCACCGCTGTAGCAATTTGGGTTTGATCTTGATTGTTTGATAGGGGAAACTCTCCCGGTGTTGATTTCTACTTGTTATTGATGCTATTGAGTGAAACCGTTGAACCAAGGTTTATGTTCAGATTGTTATTCATTATCATATCACCTCTGATCATGTTCCATATGATGTCTCGTGAGTAGTTCGTTTAGTTCTTGAGGACATGGGTGAAGTCTAAATGTTAGTAGTGAAGTATGGTTGAGTAATATTCAATGTTATGATATTTAAGTTGTGGTGTTATTCTTCTAGTGGTGTCGTGTGAACGTCGACTACATGACACTTCACCTTTATGGGCCTAGGGGAATGCATCTTGTACTCGTTTGCCAATTGCGGGGTTGGCGGAGTGACGAAACCTCGAGCCCCCGTTGGTATATCGATGCAGGAGGGATCGCAGGATCTCGCAGTTTAAGGCTATGGTTAGATTTATCTTAATTACTTTCTTGTAGTTGCGGATGCTTGCAAGGGGTATAATCACAAGTATGTATTAGTCCTAGGAAGGGCGGTACATTAGCATAGGTTCACCCACACAACACTTATCAAAACAATGAAGATTAATTAGCCGTATGTAGCGAAAGCACTAGACTAAAATCCCGTGTGTCCTCGAGAACGTTTGGTCATTATAAGTAAACAAACCGGCTTGTCCTTTGTGCTAAAAAGGATTGGGCCACTCGCTGCAATTGTTACTCTCGCACTTTACTTACTCGTACTTTATTCATCCGTTACATCAAAACCCCCTGAATACTTGTCTGTGAGCATTTACAGTGAATCCTTCATCGAAACTGCTTGTCAACACCTTCTGCTCCTCGTTGGGATCGACATTCTTACTTATCGAAGATGCTGCGATACACCACCTATACTTGTGGGTCATCAAGACTATTTTCTGGCGCCGTTGCCGGGGAGTGAAGCGCTATTGGTAAGTGGAATTGGTAAGGGGAATTTCTACTGTTTGTGCTGATTTTATTTCTGCCTGCTGCTATAACTCATTATGGAGAGATCTTCTCTTGAGTGTTTATTTGGGAAATCTACTACTACTGCAAAGGTAGTGGATGAGGCGCCGTGTAAGGAATAATTACCATACAAAATACCTATGAAAATTATTGAACGTGTAGTGGGTAACCGTTATACAGGGGATGGAACTGTCCACCCTGGAGATCATTTACTGTTCTTACATGAACTATGCGGTTTATTCAAGTGTGCAGGTATTGCTATGGATGAAGTGAGGAAGAAACTATTCTCTCGTATCGCTGTCCGGTAAAGCGGCGCATTGGTATAAATTACTCGGATAATGGGGATTCTCTTGAATGGAATGATATTGTGCCCCGGTTTTATTCTAAGTTCTATCCTCCAAGTGAGATTCACAAAGATCGGAATCGCATATATAATTTTTGGCCACATGAAGGAGAAAGTATTGCCCAAGCGTGGGGGAGATTGAAGTCTTTAATGCTCAAATGCCTCATTCATGAGCTTCCTGGTAATATTATTATTGATAATTTCTATGCAAGACTTTCTTTTCAAGACAAGACCTTGCTGGATACTTCTTGTTCTGGATCATTTACACGCAACAAGGAAGACTTTAAAAGGGACCTTCTTAATCGGATCCAAGAAAATACTCGAAGGATGGGAGAACGACAAGGATAGAGAATCGGTATAAATTATGATTATAAATGCATTGAAGCTTTTATGGATACTGATAAATTTCGTAATATGAGTGCTACTTATGGTCTTGATTCTCAAGTTGCAGCAAATCTTTATAAAGCTTTTGCCTCTCATTATGAATTGCCTAAGAAGAACTTTGATAAGTATCATGAACCGTATAAAGATAAAATTGATTCATCTATAAATAAATGTGTTGTAGTTGAAACCGTTGATCATGTTATTCCCGAAGCTTATATTGAAAAAACTCCTTTCCCCGCTAAAATGAAGGAGTACTCGTTATAAATAGTGCGGTTCATAAAAGTGAAAAGAAACCTATAGAACCCGAAGAACAAATAAAAGTTGAACCTCGTCGTTGCAATTGTTAAAGATCTTGTGACTGAAAACGTAGAAGATGGTCATATTATTTTCTGTGAAGATGCCTCTAATATTGTTTCGCATCCTAATAAGTCTAGGAAAGCTAGTGTTCCTATGCTATCCGTTAGAATTGGTGATCATTGTTATTATGGTTTATGTGATATTGGTGCAAGTGTTAGTGCTATTCCTTATGAGCTTTACACGGAGATTATGCACGAAATTGGTTCTTGTGAACTTGAAGATATTGATGTGGTTATTCGGTCTGGCTAATAGAGAAACTATCTCTCCAATTGGTATTATTCAAGATGTGGAAGTTCTATGTGGTAAGATTAAATATCCTCGCTGACTTTTTGGTACTTGGTTCTGCTCGCTAGTAAATATTGTCCTATCATTTTTGGTAGACCTTTTCTAAATACTTGTGGAGCTATTATAGATTGCAAGAAAGAGAAAATTTTGACTAAATTTGCTGGTGAATCTTATGAGTTTAACTTCTCTAAATTTACCAAAACTCCTTATAAAATTGATTCGCCTAATAGTGATTTTAAAGTTGAACAGTGTGCATCTATTGCTCTTGCTCCTAGTAATCCTTTGCAGCAACATTTGGAGAATAGTGAGAGTGAAGTTTTTAGGGAGGAAAGAGATGAGCTTGATGAAATTTTCCTTCGTCAACCTATTCTTAAGCATGATTTACCGGTGGAAGATCTGGGTACAACACCACCACCAAAGGAAGATCCTGTCTTTGATTTAAAACCATTGCCTGATAATCTTAAATATGCTCATATTGATGATAAGAAAATATATCCTGTTATTATTAGTTCTAAGCTTTCGAGTTTGAAGAAGAAAGGTTATTGGAAATACCGAAGAAACACCGAGGCGCTATTGGCTACACTCTTGATGATTTGAAGGGGATTTCTCCCTCTATTTGCCAACACGCCATTAATATGGAAGATGATGCGAAGCCTCGTTGTTGAACCTCGGCGTCGTCTAATTCCTAAGATGAAGGATGTGGTAAGAAATGAGGTATTAAGACTCCTTGAAGCTGGTATTATATATCCTATTGCTGATAGTAGATGGGTTAGTCCTGTGCATTGTGTTCCTAAGAAAGGAGGAATGACTGTTGTGCCTAATGATAATGATGAGCTCATACCTCAAAGAGTAGTTGTAGGTTATAGAATGTGCATTGATTATCGAAAAGTTAATAAGGTTACTAAGAAAGATCATTACCCTTTGCCTTTTATTGATCAAATGTTAGAAAGGTTATCTAAAAATACTCATTTTTGCTTTCTTGATGGTTATTCTGGATTCTCACAAATTGCTGTTAAAACTAAAGATCAAGAGAAAACCACTTTCACTTGTCCCTATGGAACTTATGCTTATAGGCGTATGCCTTTTGGTTTATGTAATGCTCCTGCTACTTTTCAAAGATGCATGTCTGCTATTTTTCATGGCTTTTGTGAGAGTATTGTGGAGGTATTCATGGATGATTTTTCTGTCTATGGGAATTCTTTTGATAGTTGCTTGCGAAACCTTGATAAAGTTTTGCAGAGATGTGAAGAAACTAACCTTGTTCTTAATTGGGAGAAATTCCACTTTATGGTTAATGAAGGAATTGTATAGGGACATAAAATTTCCGAGAGAGGTATCGAAGTTGATAGAGCTAAAGTTGAAGCAATTGAGAAGATGCCCTATCCTAGGGATGTTAAAGGCATTCGTAGTGTTCTTGGCCATGCTGGGTTTTATAGGAGATTTATTAAAGATTTCTCCAAGATTTCAAAGCCTCTTACTAATCTTCTTCAAAAAGTCGTACCTTTTGTTTTTGATGATGATTGTAAGGAAGCTTTTGAAACTCTAAAGAAAGCCTTAACAACTGCCCCTATAGTTGAACCTCCTGATTGGAACTTACCTTTTGAAATTATGTGTGATGCTAGTGATTTTGCTCGTAGGCGCTGTTCTTGGACAGCGAGTAGATAAAAAACTGAATGTTATTCATTATGCTAGTAAAACTCTTGATGCTGCTCAAAGAAATTATGCTACTACTGAAAAAGAATTGTTAGTCGTAGTCTTTGCTTGTGATAAATTTAGATCTTATATTGTTGATTCAAAAGTTACGATTCATACCGATCATGCTGCAATTAGATACCTTATGACAAAGAAAGATGCTAAGCCAAGGCTTATTAGATGGGTACTTCTTTTGCAAGAATTTGATTTACATATTGTAGATAGGAAAGGTGCTGATAATCCCGTTGCCGATAATTTGTCTAGATTGGAAAATATTGCTTATGATCCTGTTCCCGTTAATGATAGTTTTCCAAATGAACAATTGGCTGTAATAAAGGTGAGCTCGCGAGACAGTCCTTGGTATGCCGATTATGCTAACTTTATTGTTTCCAAGTACTTGCCTCCAACCTTTTCAGCCAAGCAAAGGAGGAAATTCTTTTATGACTTGAGGCATTATTTTTGGGATGACCCACACTTATATAAAGAAGGAGTGGATGGTATTCTGCGAAGATGTGTTCCCGAATATGAACAACAAGAGATATTGAGTAAATGTCATGGTAGTGCTTATGGAGGACATCACGCCGGAGATAGAACCGCGCAAAAGGTTCTACAATCAGGTTTTTATTGGCCAACTCTCTTCAAAGATGCAAGGAAGTTTATTTTATCTTGTGATGAATGTCAAAGGGTTGGTAATATCTCCAGACGCAATGAAATGCCTATGAATTATACTCTTGTTATTGAACCGTTTGATTGTTGGGGATTTGACTTCATGGGACCTTTTCCCTCTTCGAAGGTAACACTCATATACTTGTTGCTATTGATTATGTTACTAAATGGGTGGAAGCCATACCTACAAAAAGTGCTGATGGTGAGACCTCTTTAAGAATGCTTTTAGACATTATTTTTCCTAGATTTGGAGTTCCTAGATATATTATGACAGATGGAGGTTCGCATTTTATTCATGGTGGTTTTAGAAAAACTCTTGCTAAATATGGTATTAATCATAGAATTGCTTCCGCTTATCATCCTCAAACTAGTGGGCAAGTAGAACTATCAAATAGAGAAATTAAATCTATCTTGCAAAAGACTGTTAATAAAACTAGAAAGAATTGGGCTAGTAAATTGAAGGAAGCACTATGGGCTTATAGAACTGCTTATAAAAACCCGATGGGAATGTCACCTTATAAAATGGTTTATGGAAAAGCTTGTCATTTACCCTTAGAACTAGAGCACAAAGCTTATTGGGCTGTTAGAGAACTAAATAAAGATCCTAAACTAGCCGGTAATAAGAGGTTGCTGCAATTAAGTTCTCTAGATGAATGGAGAAGTGAAGCTTATGAAAATGCTAAACTCTTTAAAGAGAAAGTTAAGAAATGGCATGATAGAAGGATTATCAAAAGAGAGTTTAATATTGGGGATAAAGTCCTATTGTATCGGTCTCGTCTCGATTCTTTGCGGAAATTACCTCGAAATGGGAAGGACCATATGTTGTTGAGGAGGTGTATCGTTCTGAGCAATTAAAATTAGTTCTCTCCAAGGCAATGCCACGCAAGTGGTGAATGGACAAAGACTCAAGCATTATATCTCGGTGATTCTTATAATGTAGATGTTGATGTTATTCGAGTGGAAACACGGAGGCTTTCATCAAAGGTCAATGCACCGCGAACTCGACTTTGAATAGGTAACAAGACAGTAATAAAAAGTTCGCGATTTACTTTCCGAACATTGTTTTTGCTGTTTTTGGGAAATATGAAAAATTACGAGATCGAAACGGAGTGGAGGAGACGCACGAGGGCGTGCCCCCATAGGCCGGCGCGGCCAGGCCTTGGGCCGGGCCGCCCTATGAGCTGGCCACCTCGTCGCCCCTTTCCGACTCTGGTTCGACCTGGTACTTTCCGTTTGTTGTAAAAAAAATTACTATATAATCCCCCGGACCCCTGGAGGTCCGTATATCGTTTTCTCGACGTGTTTTGTTTCGAGCTAGGAGCACCATGGCCTCCGACAACAAGGGCAAAGGGCCTTCGAAGGAAGAAGTGAAAAGGGTGTCGTCAAAACAAGAGCAACAAGCTGTGCGGAGTAAGCAAATCTTGGTGGGATCTGTTGACACTCGACGTTCTTTCTCTCATAACTTGCAGGGACCCTTACCACCTGCTCTTGGCCTCGACTCTTTCCCTGTGTTGGAAGAAGCTCTACGGACTACCGATGAGTTTTGTGGTCAATACCGGGCTCTAAGAAGAGAAGTGGAGATACTCAGGGAGGAGAATTACCGATTCCGTAGAATGTTGGAATATTACTCGATGCCCATCACAAGGTCGCCACCGCCAACTTCAGATAACAATGAATCTCTTCGAGTCTTAGTGCAGAATTGCCAAGCTAAGAAGTTGAAGCTGAAGGAGATCTGTAAGAAGCGCGGGAGGAATTCATCACCACCATCGCCAAAGGATTAATTCATCATCGGTATTGGCATCCCCTTGGTTTGTTCCAAGCTTGGGGGAGTGCCGCGGTATCACATCATCACTACATTTTTACTTTTTACTATCAAGTAGTGTCATATCATGAGTAGGGAAGTTATCATATAAGATGGGTTGCAGTGTGGAAGTATCTCTCCTTTAGTTGGTTGTCTATGTATCCCTTGGTGTGAGTTATCGTTATGAAATATTAATGAGAAGTCTTATCATTTACATATTGCACATCTTATTTTAGTTTGCAATTTCTACTATATGATTGATCTTGATTTTAGTATTGGTACCACTTTAGGAGCATTGAGTAAATCTATTTGGTTTTGGCAAACTTAGCATTGGTCAATAGCAACAACACCTTGAGGTTTAAGTAGAAAAGAGAAATACATATAGTTGTTTCATTATCTTCCTTTCTTGTTAGCTCATAGCTTATTATTCTGAAGTTAAAATTGTTTGTGCTTGCAAGAAAGATGCATGATTATGTCTATCACATGTATATTTGCTTGTTTCCCTCAACTCTTATGCTTGCTAATTAACCTTGCTAGCCAAAGACCTGTACCGAGAGGGAATGCTTCTCGTGCATCCAAACCTCGAACCCAAACCTATGCCATTTGTGTCCACCATATCTACCTACTGCATGGTATTTCCTGCCATTCCAAGTAAATACCTCATGTGCTACCTTTAAACAATTCAAAATTTATTACTTCTTATTTGTGTCAATGTTTTATAGCTCATGAGGAAGTATGTGGTGTTTTATCTTTCAGTCTTGTTAGGAAGCCTCCACTAATGGACTAGTGGCTTCATCCACTTATCCTATAATTTTGCATTAAGAGCTGGCAACGGGGTTCCCAGCCCCAATTAATCAACTTTCATTAATAACTCTCTTCACATGTTTTGCTCTGATTCATCAGTAAGCAACTTAATTTTGCAATAGACACTCCTCCATGGTATGAGATTGTTGGAAGGCACCCGAGGATTCGGTTAGCCATGGCTTGTGTAAGCAAAGGTTGGGGGAGTGTCATCCTTAAATAAACTAAAGTACATGTGTAAACAAAAGAGAAGAGGGATGATCTACCTTGCTGGTAGAGATAACGTCCTTCATGGGAGCCGCTCTTTGGAGGTCTGTTTGGCAAGGGGGTTAGAGTACCCGCTACCAGTCGTTGACAACAACAAACACCTCTCAAAACTTTACTTTTATTCTCTTTATATGATTTCAAAACTGAAAAAGCTCTAGCACATGATTTAATCCCTGCTTCCCTCTCGCGAAGGGCCTGTCTTTTACTTTATGTTGAGTCAGTACACCTATTTCCCTCCATCTCAAGCAAGCATTTGAGTTGTTGTGATCAAACTTTTATATTGTGATTTGCTTCATCATGTCTTTTATTCTTCCTTGTTTAGTACAAGTTTTATCTGAATGAATATAGCTTTGAAAGTTATCAATGATCATTATGATTGAGTATGCAAGATAAGCCATATAAACTTTAACATGAGAGCGCTGCTCAATAGATAAGTATAATCTGTTAACTGTTCTCTGACCAAGAACAAAGTTTGCCATCACCAATTATGATTTCTTATGCACCTTTATTTGTGATCACCTTATACTTATTTCAAGTTGAGTTATATGAGGAAGTTGTTTACTAGAATGTCTTGTGTGAATGAATATGATGCTTCTTGTCCGTATTTGATTTATCGACTCTTCACTCCATAAACATGTGGTCTTGTTTACCGAGTTCAGTTTCGCTTGGGGACAAGCGAGGTCTAAGCTTGGGGGGAGTTGATACGTCCAATTTGCATCACTATTTTATATCATAACTTGTTGTTATTCATTGATATATTTCATATTTGGAGATAATACTTATGTTATTTCATCTATTTTGCATGTTTCATGATTGTTGGAGGATCGCGCACCGGAGCCAGGATTCTCGCTGGAAAAAGCATCGTCAGAACGCAATATTTCGGAAGATCAACAATTGACGGGAATTACACGAAAATTCCTACTTTTCCAGATGACGAAGGGAGCCAGAAGGGGGAGCTGAGGAGGGCTGCCATGGGCCCCCTCACAGGCCGGCGCGGGCCCTGCCCTGGCCGCGCCGCCCTCTGAGGAGGGGGCCCACAATCCCCTCTCGCCTCCTTTTCTTCGCGTACTCCTTCGTCCCGAAAACCTAAGCCAGAGAGGTACGTCACGAAGAGCCACAGCCGCCTCTGCGGGGCGGAGAACACCAGAGAGAAAAGAGCTCTCCGGCGGGCAGGAATCCGCCGGGGAAATTCCCTCCCGGAGGGGGAAATCGACGCCATCGTCACCGCCATCGAGCTGGACATCATCTCCATCACCATCACCATCATCTTCATCATCATCACCGCCGTCTCCACCGCTGCACCTCGTCACCGTTGTAGCAATTTGGGTTTGATCTTGATTGTTTGATAGGGGAAACTCTCCCGGTGTTGATTTCTACTTGTTATTGATGCTATTGAGTGAAACCTTTGAACCAAGGTTTATGTTCAGATTGTTATTCATTATCATATCACCTCTGATCATGTTCCATATGATGTCTCGTGAGTAGTTCGTTTAGTTCTTGAGGACATGGGTGAAGTCTAAATGTTAGTAGTGAAGTATGGTTGAGTAATATTCAATGTTATGATATTTAAGTTGTGGTGTTATTCTTCTAGTGGTGTCGTGTGAACGTCGACTACACGACACTTCACCTTTATGGGCCTAGGGGAATGCATCTTGTACTCGTTTGCCAATTGCGGGGTTGCCGGAGTGACGAAACCCGAGCCCCCGTTGGTATATCGATGCGGGAGGGATCGCAGGATCTCGCAGTTTAAGGCTGTGGTTAGATTTATCTTAATTACTTTCTTGTAGTTGCGGATGCTTGCAAGGGGTATAATCACAAGTATGTATTAGTCCTAGGAAGGGCGGTACATTAGCATAGGTTCACCCACACAACACTTATCAAAACAATGAAGATTAATTAGCCGTATGTAGCGAAAGCACTAGACTAAAATCCCGTGTGTCCTCGAGAACGTTTGGTCATTATAAGTAAACAAACCGGCTTGTCCTTTGTGCTAAAAAGGATTGGGCCACTCGCTGCAATTGTTACTCTCGCACTTTACTTACTCGCACTTTATTCATTTGTTACATCAAAACCCCCTGAATACTTGTCTGTGAGCATTTACAGTGAATCCTTCATCGAAACTTCTTGTCAACACCTTCTGCTCCTCGTTGGGATCGACATTCTTACTTATCGAAGATACTGCGATACACCCCCTATACTTGTGGGTCATCAGTCGTAAGGTGAAAGTGCACAACCTCTCGAGAGTAAACTTCCTCTCGAAAGTGCACAATCTCATCATCTTTTCTAAATGAGTTAAAATTTGAGTAGCAACTGTCGTATAGTACGTGGGAGATATAACCATGGTGCTGTTTATGACATCATTACAAGTTTTGTAAAATGTTTTGTTTTAAATAAAATGTAGGATAAAATTGGCTTTATGTAAATTGTGCCCAAACTCCACAAGCCAAATATCATGTAGATAGTCATGCCTGAAAACTGCCACCATATAAGTGTCATTTTCCAGTACATCATTGTACTGACCTCCATTCGTGGGGCTGCATATTCAAACGTGCAGGATTTTCTGAGGAGAAGTACGTGGTAGGATCTCGAGTCTACATTCCAACATGACTGTCTGTGGCACATGAAGATGATGAAGGCTCATTGATGATTTACTTTCCGCTGTGTATGTTCTGAATATTGTTGATCTAGTCCATGTGACTATGCAATTTGTAAGGTTTTACATTAGCCTTTGGATCAACGATGTAGTAATTTGATACTATTGCAATGATTACTATATTTTGTAATGTGTGTGCTATCAGTGATCCCGGGAATAGCACTATACACAGGTATCTTGCCTTTATTAAAAGGTAGGGTGCTACAACAACCCTTTTATAGTCACAGAAATTCTCAATACCATATCTTTTATGTGACGCCCCAAAATCGGTACCATGAGGATTTCAGGGATCCCGCCAAAATCCGCACGAAATCGATTCTGAGACGCCCTCCTACACGACGTGCGTGACGAATCACACATGTGATGCAAGAGAAATTACCACGAGCAGTAACATTACAAGAGGTTTACAATATAGCCCACAAGAAACATATATTACAATAAAAACTTCAACGAGTCAAGAATACAAAATATACAATACAAAGATCCAAGTGACATATAAATAAAATAAAGCGCCCGAGTACAGACAACAAATTGGACTAAGAGTCCTGAAGATAACCAACGGCGTCCATAACCCTACCCAGGCCAAGCTGGAAGGGTAACCTTGCTAACGTCGGCATATCAAACCTGCGAAAGTTGGGCCAAGGGTTGTCGACAAAAGGAGGAAGGAGACAAAAGAGAAATAAAGGCGAGAGTAAGTACCAAGGCACGTACTCAGCGAGACTAGAACGGCTATGTTCGCTGGTGGGCAATATATATTGCCCGGCTATATGGTGGAGTTTAGCGGCAGTAAAGCTTGTACTAACCAATAGAGATACGCTACAACATTCGTCTTTACAAAGAAGGTGAGAGAGTGCATAAGCAAACAATTTTATACTCTGCAAACATAACTCAACCGATGCATCCCCCCTTCACAATGAAGAAGTACGAACAAGGGCACTCACCTTGTTGACAAGTTTTATTAGGTATAGGTTGTAGTAAGGCTATATTACTACACATGTTATTAGCAAATTATTAAAGCAAGTATAAGGTGTAAGTTTTTCTATGATCGAGTTAAACAGCTCTAAGTCGTCCATAAACGTGGACACAACTTTTCAAAAATATGTACACCCTGCAGGGGTTGCCCATATGTAACCATACGCATGCTCGACCACACCGAGCGACAGTGAAGTCTCACAACAAGAGTGTTCCCAGTTCAACAATAAAGTCTAGAGGGGCACTCGACTAAGCTACCCGTGACGAAGTTCGGCCGTACTCCGACGCGGACTCGAGGTTTTCGTCGGGGACTAGGCGTGCAAACCACACGCTTCGCTAAACGTCCCGCAAGGTACAATACAGAATATAAACCACCCGAAGGATACAAAAGTTAAACACCCAAAGGCGTGCAACAGTAAGTAAAGCATGGCATACAAGGAATACTCAAATAAAACCAAGGTTGTGGCCCTCTTTTCAACTCACTTGAAAAAATATAATAGGTGAGGGGGGTCCTAGTGAATCCCCACGCACGGGTAGAGTGCTCAATCTCGGAACAGATAACAAGAACTCGGGTCCTAGGGTACATTAGCGAGACAAAGATCCGATGCTTTCTGCCACTTCTTAGCAATTTTAGTTGTTAACATTAAAGTAATGTATGAGTATCTCCAACAACTAATATAGCATGTGATAACTTCCCAACAACTCAAACATATCCCGATAACATATCGAGATAAACAACAAAACGGTATACACGCGCTACGACTCGCAAGGCTCAAACAACAAACAATGGCGATAGGCAGCGGATAGGTAACACGGATCATATGGGTAACACTGTAATGGGACACGTGACTCGAAATAATCACAACATAACGATAGCAAGAGAGCAACGAGAGTGAAACTGTAAAATAGGTGAAGGAGGTGGGCTCGCTTGTGAAACACTGTCGAAGAACTTGTCGTATCTCACATCAACAATTCGTGATCCTATCCGAGAAGAAGCAAATGTTGGAACACACATCGGATGCAAGACTTACTACTATGGCAGAAGAATCAGCATGCTCGAGATGATATGCATGGCATGGCAACGATGATGCGATGCAACTATCCAAATTAAGCGGAATCGGAATCCTGACGAACAAAGTAGGGTTGGAGTTGCATTTCTATGAACGGTTTGAAAGATATGATTTATACAAGATTTTTGAAAAGGAATAGAAAACAGACAGAGACACAGACTGGTACTAGGCAAAACAGAAGAAAAAGTTGTGCTTAGTTTGCAGTTGTGGGAATCGAGCTCGGGATCTCCACGTTCTGGGCGAAGGAATGGACCAACTGGGCTGATGTATCTAATGTTGGTTGAAAGGGTGCGCAACCTGATAACTGCAAGAACACATATCAATTGTAGCTAGTTTCGAAATAAGAGTATCGAACCACGAGGAGCTACTGGTTATGGTCTTAATACCCCTTGCTACTTTCTACTAAAGATTACTTATAAATTATTTTCTAATATCAAAATGTTTAAAGGGGGGTGTTGTAAAAGGTTGAAAATAAAGTAAATAAACCGGTAAAAGTGTTAAAGGAAGTGGGTTGAAACTTAACAAGACAAAGTGTTCTCAGCGATTATTGGATCCATCTCTAGCATTAGGATTCATGTTAATCAAGATAAAGTATGCCTCTAATCATATTGTGTGTGGGAGAGCTCCGTAATAAGATGCGCCCAGAAAGCCATCGGTCATCGCATCTCTAAATAACCACAACAACTAGTCTTCTGCAAGCCACATATTGAGTATTGCTATTAAGGGTTTTACCCCGTGGTTATCAATGTGAGCTTAGCGAATCCCTCTTATCACCCTCATTCATGTGTCAAAGTTCCGATACGGTAATGTCACTTCCCTCCGTTCACTTTACCACACTTCAAAGGTTAGTTCCCTCTCGAGACCATAAGGCAAATATTACATGGTGCACAACAAATAATATCAAGAGAGAGCACTAATACACATTAATAATTAAAACCATAAATCATCTTAGATTCATATCATATTCATGCTAGGGTTTATCCATCTCCCCAATAACTAAAAGAACTACTCACGCATGGAAGCAATCAAGAACATCATCATAATCTTATGGAGGGGATTAAAAGAATGGAATGCATTCGAATACAAATCCACAATAGCAATCAAGATTACAACTATGGTTGGAGGTGGATGATGATGATGGTGCATCGGTTGATGATGATGAAGGGGGTGATGCCTTGTCCTCCGAGGATCCACGTAGCAGCCCAGATGTTATCTTCTCCAAAATTCCTTCTTCAGATCTGATTTGGGGCGGTGTTTCTCTGTTTTCCGGAGTTGTGTGTCTCAGATCTCTGCACCATCTGCGCCTGGCAAAATTATTTGACGAGACGGTGATTCTGGAGGGTGGTACAGGCAGACGGTACGGGCGGGCCTTGCCCGTACCGATGCCCGTTAAAGTTACTAGAAATTTTCCTCACTTTTTCCTTTCGTCCATGTGCATAATTAAGTGCTAAAATGATTTCTATCACGTCAAAATGCTAGAAAATGACAGTTTTCATTGATATTTCATCATCAAGATCCTATGTAGACAAGCATAAAAGGGCGCGGTAGCGCGGAAAATCCTACTACTACTCGGTGATAACTTGATGAAATAATGGTGCAAAAACATGCTAGAAATGTACTCATCATGGCCCTTTTGAAACAGGGCGACGCAGAAGCTCTGGGAAGAACAGCCCTGGCAGAACTCATAGCCGATCTTCAATCTGGGAATTTCGAGCGAACCAGGACGGGGGGCGAATGATGCGTTCGACACTGAAGAACATGGGGAGCCTGTTGGTATCGGTCGTGGTGCGGGCAACCCACCGGAACTTCGTCGACGACGTGTACATGCGAAGGACGGAGACGGTCGCCGTGGGTAGGACGACAGAGAACGAGATGGAGATTGACGAGAGGTCCAGGGGAAGAGGAAGTTACCAGGAACACGAAATCGTGCTCGGAAACGACGGGGGAGCACGAAGGAGGATAGAATCGACGTTGGACTGCAGCTCGATTCGGGAAGCTTTCGATCGATTTCTCGCACCAGGACGTAGAGGACGACGTGGCGGATCTTCCGGTGCCTTCAGATCGGCGAGGGGCAGCCTTGAGCGGCGGCTCCATGGTTGTTGTTGTGAGGTGGCACTCAGAGCATCTCTGGTTCTTCATGTAGGAGAAGAAAACAAAAGGAAGAGGAAAATGGCGGCGCGAGGGAGGAGAAAGCTAGGGTTTCGTGCTCCGCATTGGAGATGGATTTAAGGGAGAGGAGGGAGCAGTTGCACGGTGGTGGAAGGTGACGTCGGGCAGGAGCCCTCACATCATCTGCGTGTCTAGGGAAGACGACAACAGGGTAAAGGGAGGTAGGGGTGTAAATGGTATGGATATTTTCTGCCTTGAATCCGCATCCGTATACATTTTAAAGGATATGGAATGGAGATTTTAAAATCCGCCGGATACGGATGAGGATATGGATATTTGTTAGGTAGATATCCGATGGATATGGTATTGCTATTATCCGGCGGATGCGGATTATCCGCTATTTTTTGCGGATTATCCAGGATCCTCAATTAGGATTATCCGAATAAATTAGCCTGGCCAACTAAATTATATACCCAATTAATCAATTGAACCATTTTGTTGATGAAATCACCTTATCTCCAGTAGTCACCTTATAATTAACCATAGCTAAATCATCGAGTACACAAGCACATGCATCTCCGTCCACATTTCACCAACAACAGGTTCACAGGTATGGTATGTCAGAGAGTGAAAAGCGATGCGTAGATTGGTGTTGCACATTGCAAGATCTCAACAATCCAGCAATCTCAAGTATGGTATGTCACCATATATGCAGTACTACACTCACAATAATACCGCGGTGGAGGAAGAAAGGAGGGAGGTGGGCTGGTCAAGCTGGGCTCCGGTTAGACTACGGTTAGGTTAGACTTTTTATTTTGAAAATATTTCTCGTTTTCTTTTGTTTTAGAAAACTGTTTTGTAAAATAATTTGAAACCAGCAATAACAAAAGTTTGAGTTTTTCAAACAGAGGTGGGGATAAAAATAAAATAAGAGCCAAAGGTTTTGTAGCAAAAATATAAAAATAGTTTTGTTTTAGGGTTTTGTTAAATGAATAGAAAAGAGGAGGTTCAGTGATAAGGGGTTGCCCGATCTTCTCAGTAAGCACGGTGGTGATGATGATCACAGGATGAACACAGCGGAGATAACTTGATAATGAAGTGGAAGATGACTTGTATGACGCAACGAGATCTCTCGATTGGTCCCTGTCGCCAATGCAACGGCTCTCAACCCTGCAAGATATTCACAACTCCATATACTTGCGCACGTAGCCGCCGACCACGAAGAGGTAAGTTGCAACCGTCTAATTCCCAATGGAACAACAGATCACACAGGACTTTCAGGGTATACACCAAATCAATGCAATATGGTGTAGAAATTCGATAGAGTTGCAAAGAAATCAACTATGAACTAGGGTTTATCTTAAACGTGGTCTAAACCTAATTTGGGGGCGTCCTGGCCACTTATATATGGGTTCAGGACGACCAGGGTTCGAGAAAATACAAAGATAACCGACCTAGATCGGGATCTGGTCGAGACAGACTCGGACGCGGGCCTGGGACCGGCCGGTCAGGTTTGGACCGGGCCTGGGGCCGGATCATGACCGGGGACACCGAGGTGACAAACAGAACATCCCCGGCTGGCACCAGTGCAGGATCCGGTTGAAACCGGGCTCACCCTGTGTGGGGGCCGGTTGGATCGGGTCTGGCTCCGGGTCAGCCAGCGTGGCGGCCGGTCAGACCGGGCCTGGCGCCGGGCTGGACTGCTTCTTCTTCTTCTTCCCTCGCGCATGCCTCCCGCTCCTCCCTCGCGCGTCCATGTGATGTCTGCATGTCCAGCTCCATGTCCATCTTCACGTCCAGCTGCTCCTCTTCTCCTCGTGCGATGCTTGCTCCCTCTTCGTACCTGATCATACATAAGTAATAGGACTTAGGCAGTATAAAGTTCTCATCGATCAAAGTATCACTTAGGAACAAATTCACCTGTTGTTTGAGTAGCTTCGCACGAGCTCGTGTCATTGGTCCAATCCTGACTTCATTGGACTAGAGCTTCACAGCAGCATCGTCTTCATCTTGCAATGATGGAGGTAGTAGTGTAGTAGGGATGTCCTCATCATTCAGTAAATAAACCATATGGGAAAATATTGAAATAGGGTATATAAAAATAATTTTATTTTGTAAAATCATGGATGATATGATGCATGATGACATGATGATGCATAAAAGAGAAAGAACAAGCAAATCTAATAGGGTATTTTTCGGGGCCGTTACAATCGACACCACTAACAAGTGATCGCACCCCGAGATCCCACGCCATGGTACGGGGGAGAGAGGTGAACTATCGGGGGATGTGTTGATCTCCTCCACATCACTAACGGTCGACACCACCAACAAGAAGTCTTTGTTCCGTCGATGATGATGCACTTCTGCTGAGATCCTCTGAAGATCGAACCTATCAGGTTAAAGGCAAAGATCGTCCAACCCACGTGGAAACATAAGACTCAGAAACTCAGATAAGATAGAAGTCTCAAAACTGGTGGTGATAAGAGAAGAAAGAATATTGATGAGGAGAAAAATGCATAGCTAATCAGAACTATCCGAAGTTTCAGAAAATAGGTTTTAACACTAGAAACAACAACGTCCATTGGCAAGGTTAACCTACAGGCATCGACAACCTAGGCTCTAATACCAACTTGTGACGCCCAAAATCGGTACCATGAGTATTCCAGCGATCCCTCCAAAATCCGCACGATATCGAATCTAAGACCCCTCCTACACGACGTGCGCGACGAATCAAACACGTGATGCAAGAGGAATTACCAAAAGTAGTAAAATTACAACTTTTTTACAATAGAGCCCACAAGAAACATATATTACAACAACGACTACAACGAGTCAAGGATACAAATATACAATGCAAAGATCCAAGTCACAACTAAAGAAAATAAAGCGCCTGTGTACGGACAAGATACAAATGGGACTAAGAGTCCTAAAGATAACCAATGGCATCCATAACCCTGCCCAGGCCAAACCAGGAGGGTAACCTTACTAACGTCGGCATCTCAAACCTGCGAAAGTCGGGACAAGGGTTGCCGACAAAAGGAGGGAGGAGACAAAGAGAAAGAAATGCGAGAGTAAGTACCAAGGCACGTACTCAGCGAGACTAGAACACCTATGCTCGCCAGTGGGCAATATATATTGCCCAGATATATGGTGGAGTTTAGCGGCAGCAAAGCTTGTACAAACCAATAGAGACACGCTACAACATTCGTCTATACAGAGAAGGTGAGAGAGCGCATAAATTAACAGTTCTATACTCTGCAAGCATAACCCAACCGATACATTCCCCTTTCGCAAATGAAGAAGTACTAACAAGTGCACTCACGTTGTTGACAAGTTTTATTAGTTAATAGGTTGTAGTAAGGCTATATTACTACAAAAGTTATTAGCAAATTATTAACATCAAGTATAATGTGTAAGTTGTTCTCTGATCGAGTTAAACAGCTCCAAGTCGTCCATAACCACGTACACGGCTTTTCGAAAAGATGTACACCCTGCAGGGGTTTCCCAAATGTAACCATCCGCATGCTCGATCACACCGAGCAACGGTGAAGTGTCACAACAAGACCGTTCCCAGTTCAATAATAAAGTCTAGGGGGGCACCCAACTAAGCTACCCATGATGAAGTTCGGCCGTACTCCGACGCGGACTCAGGGTTTGCATCAGCAGCTAGGCGTGCAAACTACATGCTTCACTAAACGTCCTGCAAAGTACAATACAGAATAAAACCACCCGAAGGCAACAATAAGTAAAGCATGTCATACATGGCATAGGAAAATAAAAACAAGGTTGTGACCCCCTTTTCAACCGACTTGAAAAAATGTAATAGGTGAGGGGGTCCCAGTGAATCCCCACGCACGGATAGAGCGCTCAATCTCGGAAGAGATAATAAGAACTCGGGTCCTAGGGGACATTAGCGAGACAAAGATTCGATGCTTTCGCAAAGGGGCTCACAGATGCCACTTCTTAGCAATTTTAGTTCTTAACATTAAAGTAAGGCATGAGTATCTCCAACAACTGATATAGCTTGTGATAACTTCCCAATAACCCCAACATATCCCGATAACATATCGAGATAAAGAACAAAACGCTATACACGCGCTATGACTCGCAAGGCTCAAACAACAAACAACGGCGATATGTTGCGATAGGTAACACACCTCATATGGATAACCGTGGAATGGGACAAGTGACTCGAAATAATCGCAACATAAGGATATCAAGAGAGCAACGAGAGTGAAACTGTAAAATAGGTGAAGGAGGTGAGCTCGCATGTGAAACGTTGTCGAAGAGCTTGTCGTATCTCACATCAACACTTCGTGATCCTATCCGAGAAGAAGCAAATGTTGGAACACACACATCGGATGCAAGACTTACTACTACGATAGAAGAATCAGCATGCTCGAGATGATATGCATGGCATGGCAATGATGATGCGATGCAACTATCCAAATTAAGCGAAATCAGAATCCCGACAAACAAATTAAGGTTTGAGTTCCATTTCTACCGACATATTAAATGTTTATTAGCATGGCAAGGTTGAGCTACTTCAATATTAGTCGGAGCGGGGAAACCTTAGTTGGAAAACCAAAATACTCCGCATATATGTTAGGTGAACATGCATAACTATCACGTTACGACATGATGCGAGATGCAAACAGATGTATGGATGTCATATTAAAGTTCCTCACGGTTTGAAAGATATAATTTATACAAGATTTGCGAAAAGGAATAGAAAACAGACAGAGACACAAGCTGGTACAGGGTCAGACCTGAGCTGCGGATAGTGGCGTGGGAATCGAACTCAGGATCTCCACGTTCTGGGTGAACGAACGGACCAACTGGGTTGATGCATATGATGTTGGTTGAAAGGGTGCGCCGACCTTTTGAACGAGGCCGACGTAGAAGCTCTGGGAAGAACAACTATGGCGGAGCTCGCAGTCGAGCTTCGATCCAGGAATTCTGAGAGCAATTTCAATAGTATAGCCAATTGTTGGCTATAACAAGATGTCAAATCATTTGTAGTCATCATATAGCTAACATGTACAATAGTTGGCTATAAGAATGTAGTACTTTACTAATATATGGCCCACCTTTCACTCTCACAAGGTGCCTAGGAGCATGTACAAAAGCTGGCTATTGCATAGTAGCCCACCTCCCTTCTCTCTCCTCCAACTCATCTAAAATATATTATTTAATGTCTTATATTCAGCTGACTGGACTCTATTGTACTTGCTCTGAGCGAACTAGGACGGGGCGAATGATGCGTTCGACGCGGAAGAACATGCGGTAGCCTGTTGGTGGCGGTCGTGGTGCCGGAAACCCTCCGGAACTTCGTCAGCGACGTGTACCTGCGGAAGATGGTGGCGGTAACCGTGGGTAGGACGACGGAGAACAAGATGGAGATGGGCGAGAGGTCCAGGTGGAAGAGGAAGTTACCAGGAACACGAAACCGTGCTCGGAAACGACGGGGGAGCATGGAGTCGGACATAATCGACGTTGGAATGCGACGGCCGGCGTGGAGAATTGGCGACCATGCGCTCGATTCGGGAAGCTTTCGGTCGATTCCTCGCACCAGGACGTAGAGGATGCCGAGGCGGATCTTCCTGTGCCTTCAGCTCGGCGAGGGGTAGTCTTGAGCGGCGGTGCCAGGCTTGTTGTTGTGAGGTGGCACTCGGTGCCCCTCTGGTTCTTCGTGTAGGAGAAGAAAATGAAAGGAAGAGGAAACTAGAGGCGCGAGGGAGGAGAAAGCTAGGGTTCGCGCTGCGCGTTGGAGGCAACTTTAAGGGAGAGGAGGAAGCACTTGCGCGGTGGTGGAAGGTGACATCGGGCAGGAGCCCTCAAGCTCTCTACGTGTCTGGGGAAGACAACAATGGGGTAAAGGGAGGGCAACGAAAAAGGTATCGGACCGGATTGGAAGTGGGCTGGATCGGGCCAGAGAAAAAAGGGATGGATGGTGGGGGTGGAGGAACAAAAGAGGGAGGTGGGCTAGTCAAGCTGGGCTCCGGTTAGACTAGGGTTAGGTTATAATTTTTATTTTGAAAATATTATTCCTTTTCTTTATTTTAGAAAACTATTTTGTAAAATAATTTGAATCCAGCAGTAACAAAAGTTTGAATTTTTGAAACAGAGGTGGGATAAAGATAAAATAAGAGCCAAAGGTTTTGTAGAGAAAATAAAAAATAGTTTTTTAGGGTTTTGTTAAATGAATAGAAAAGAGGAGGTTTAGTAAATAAACCATATGAGAGGGAAAATATTGAAATGGGGTTTATAAAAATAATTTTATTTTGTAAAAACATGGATGATATGATGCATGATGACATGATGATGCATAAAAGAGAAAGAACAAGCAAATCTAATAGGGTATTTTCCGGGGCCGTTATAGTTAACCTCCAGCATCGGCAACACCGAACTTTGCGTTGAGCGCATCCCACAATTCCTTCCCACCTTGGATGTGCAAATAAGAATCCACCAACTTGTCTCGAAGCACACTCAAGAAGGCACCCATAAAAAGAATGATGGCCTCCTTGAACGCTTTATTCCCAACAAGAGAAAGCGGACTTCACGAAGTACCATCCGTAATCCGGTGCATGCCCATATGGACGGGGTGAAAGGTCTGCTCTCTCGGACGACCGTGCACATAGTCTCTAGGACGGAGAAGACTAGAGAGCATCTCAACAGAGGAAACTGGTCGCAATAGAAATGAGTGAAGAACTCTAGATCTATTATGTCTCTCGTCTCCTAGTATAGCATGGGAGGGGAGCCACCGACCGAAATGCCATGTGTTGGAAGAAAGGGACATCGTCGAACATGAACACGCACACCAAGCCATACACAACTTTGTTCGTGCCAAGATAATAATTATTCTTCCACAAAACTGACTTCTAACCTAATTCCCAAAATGTGACGCGTGTGTGATGTGTGGTGAGGCGATCGATGGAGGTGTGCTCATGAACTCCTTCTCTTTTAACTCACTTAGTGAAGCTGGAACAAATGCCCTTATAAGCTACTTCAACTCTCTCCCAACTAGCAACATTAGACTAAAATTAGTCTCCATGGTCCCAAACTGCCAACAAAAATGGGCCTTGAGATTTCAGAAACTATAGATCGTCTGGGATGTCTATTTGGACTATAGCCCATCTACATCCAACAGTCATGCACCATAAGACGAGGTGATGAAGATTTTTCACAACGGGAGCTCTACGTTCAAGATAACCCGGTAGATAAGCCTATGATGTCAACGGTAAATATCATGCCACTACAGGAATGGCTCGAAACGTCGGTGGCCGGAAACTCTCGGCATAGCCACATTGGGCTATCAGCGTAGGCTACGCCGAGGGCAGCCCTCGGCATAGCTTCTCTGGAAAGATCCACCTCGGCAGAGCCACGTGGGTCGTCGGCGTAGACCCGTCCCTCGGCGTAGCCTGCATACGCCAATGGTGGCCATCGGTGTCTAGACCCTCGGTGCAGGCCACGCTGTCCCGTCCGTGATACGTCCCAAACGTATCTATAATTTGTTATGTTCCATGCTACTTTTATGATGATACTCACATGTTTTATACACATTATATGTCATATTTATGCATTTTCCGGCACTAACCTATTGACAAGATGCCGAAGAGCCAGTTGTTGTTTTACTCGCTGTTTTTGGTTTCAGAAATCCTAGTAAGGAAATATTCTCGGAATTGGACGAAATCAACGCCCGGGGCCTATTTTTGCACGAAGCTTCCGAAGTCCGAGGGAGAGACGAAGTGGGGCCACGAGGCGCTGCCACAACAGGGCGGCGCGGCCCAGGTGCTGGCCGCGCGGCCCTGGCGTGTGGGGCCCTCGTGTGGCCCCCTGACCTGCCCTTCCGCCTACTTAAAGCCTCGGTCGCGAAACCCCCGGCACCGAGAGCCACGATACGGAAAACCTTCCGGAGACGCCGCCGCCGCCAATCCCATCTCGGGGATTCAGAGATCGCCTCCGGCACCCTGCCGGGAGAGGGGAATCATCTCCCGGAGGTCTCTTCATCGCCATGATCGCCTCCGGATTGATGTGTGAGTAGTTCACCCCTGGACTATGGGTCCATAGCAGTAGCTAGATGGTCGTCTTCTCCTTATTGTGCTATCATGTTCGATCTTGTGAGCTGCCTATCATGATCAAGATCGTCTATTTGTAATCCTTCATGTTGTGTTTGTTGGGATCCGATGAATATTGAATACTATGTCAAGTTGATTATCAATCTATCATATATGTTATTTATGTTCTTGCATGCTCTCCGTTGCTAGTAGAGGCTCGGCCAAGTTGATACTTGTGACTCCAAGAGGGAGTATTTATGCTCGATAGTGGGTTCATGCCTCCATTAAATCTGGGACAGTGACAGAAAGTTCTAAGGTTGTGGATGTGCTGTTGCCACTAGGGATAAAACATCGATGCTTTGTCTAAGGATATTTGTGTTGATTACATTACACACCATACTTAATGCAATTGTCTGTTGCTTGCAACTTAATACTGGAGCGGTCTATGTACTTTGTCGTAATGCCCTGATTAAATCTCATAGTACTCATCATGATATATGTATGCATTGTTATGCCTTCTTTATTTGTCAATTTCCCAACTGTAATTTGTTCACCCAACATCTGCTATCTTATGGGAGAGACACCACTAGTGAACTGTGGACCCCGGTCCTATTCTTTACATCTGAAATACAATCTACTGCAATACTTGTTCTTTACCTGTTCTTTGCAAACAATCATCTTCCACACAATACGGTTAATCCTTTGTTCACAAGCAAGCCGGTGAGATTGACAACCTCACCGTTACGTTGGGGCAAAGTACTTTGGTTGTGTTGTGCAGGTTCCACGTTGGCGCCGGAATCCCTGGTGTTGCCGCGCACTACACTCCTCCGCCATCAACCTTCAACGTGCTTCTTGACTCCTACTGGTTCGATTAAACCTTGGTTTCTTACTGAGGGGAACTTGCTACTGTGCGCATCACACCTTCCTCTTGGGGTTCCCAACGGACGTGTCAACTACACGCATCAGTCCGTTAACTTCAAATTTTTTGAATTTTTTTAGTCTCTCACATGGATCATTTCAACTCTAACTACATTTAATCTTAGGTCAAATTACACTCATGGTCAAGCTTTCCACTATGGTCACCCATCCTCACACTACTCCACCCCTTGCATCCTTAACATCTTCGGTCTTTCCTGTTGAGTTTCCAAGTAAGAAACGAAACATTCTTGATAATACTACCATATCAATCCTATTAACCCTTAGACTGTGATATCACAAATTTTTATTATTTTGAATTTTAAACAATTATTTAAAAAACATCAATGGTTTAGTAATAATAATCATTATGTAGGATGCAATTATTAATTTAATTTTAATAAAAACAAAAAATATAAAATCCTGATTTTCTGGTAAAAACTCAAATCTTTCAGCTATCATATTTCCATTTGGAATTTTTAGAATCCAAAAAAATTCCAACCGGCTAAACCTTAGTGAATTTGGATGTAACTTTTTTCCACGATCATTTTGATAGGTTATACATTTTTTCCGATTTCGTATGCAACCACAAAAGCTCTTTTACCGATACATAACGCAATTTTGCAAAAAAAGGTGAAAATTCATTTTTGTTAAATTCTTTTGCAACTAGATGACATAACACATGGACATCTCGAAGGATTTTATTTTTTGAATTTTTTTAATCATTTTCTATCATTTAGTTGAAACTTAAAAAGGCGATCCACGGGGCGGGGGAGGGGAGGGGGAATTCAAGGCTACGCTGAGGGTGGCCGTCGGTGTAGATAAAAAAAGGAAAATGATATGCCGAGGGCAGCCATCAGCGTAGCTGTGACGTCGTGGCAGCGCTGTCACGGCCTAAGTTTGGTGGGCCGCATGCACGGGGGCCTACGTCGTCGGCTTGCGATGCGCCGAGGGCAGCTAATGGCGTAGCTTTTCCTACGCCGAGGGCGTTGCTACGCCGATGGCCCTTTTGGCGGGCAAGCCTGGCCGCCCATATGCCGACAGCCCCGACTTTTGGCCGTCGGTGTATGAGCAGGCCGTCGGCGCCTTGCGCCATTCCTGTAGTGTGCTTAACCATAACACCGTGTCTCCCCAGTCACCATAAAAGCCATCATTTTTCTCACCAAGATCCTACTCAAATCCATGCTCGGAGCCCTCATACCCAGTCGGCCGTTAACCAGGCATGGCATAGCCAAATGAAGTTTCAATCACAATGCCCTTTTTATGCCCTTTTTCCAAAGCAG